>NW_027505763.1:0-131595 GCF_021521415.1 Bidens hawaiensis
GATACCTGGAATGAAGGTTGTAGCCACTACTTACCATCACTGTATCAAACTACCGATTCTTTGGGGAATAGGACGGATAGATGTTGATCAGGTGGAATCCAAGAATTACTATTCTTTATCCATTAAGCCAACACTAAACTGACAATATCATAGCACACCATAGTAGCATCCCTAAGGACGTGCAAGAGGATCGAAAGCGAGACATAAAAGAAGTATCTTTGGATCTCGAGGATCCAGACATGAAGGTGTTCCTAGGATAGATTATCCCTAATGAGATCGAGGATGATATAATATCCTTCCTAAAGCGAAGAAGTCCACATTTGCCTTCAGACATGACAGGTATTTCTAAGGAGGCAATTACTTACAAGTTAGGCCTTGATTATTCTGTTAAACCCCGTCCATCAGAAGCGAAGGAAATTCGCATCCTGAGAGGAACGCTATCATACAAGAAGAAGTTGAAAAACTTCTTAAGGCCGGTATGATCAGAGAGGTTAAGTATCCTCGATGGTTGGCTAATGTGGTTGTTGCTTCTAAAAAGAATGGGAAAGTGGAGGGTGTGTGTCGATTTCACTGATTTGAACAAGGCATGCCCTAAGGATCCTTTCCCGTTACCACATATAGACTCCATGGTGGTTGCAACGATAGGACACGAAATGCTTACCTTTATGGATGCTTCCCTTGGATATCAACAAATCTAGATGGAAAGCATCTGATCAGGAGGATACAACATTGATGACTCCTACCAACATATATTGTTATATTGCTATGCCGTTCGGAACTAAGAACTGCAAGGGAAACATATGAAAGATTGGTCAACATGATGTTCAAGGATCAGTTAGGAAAAACCATGGAAGTCTACATAGATGACATGATAGTGGAAGTCAAAGAGAGGTGAGGATTACCTCAGAGATCTATGAAGCATTCAATCACCTGGATCAATACAATATGAAACTGAATCTGTCAAAATGCCATTTTGGTGTTAAGGTTGGAAAGTTTTAGGATACATGGTGACCAAAGGGGGATAGAAAGCAAGCCCCGAGCAGATAGAAGTCATCATCAAAATAAAGTCTCCTGTGAATGCTAAAGATGTTCAAAGGTTGACAGGAAGAATAGCTGCTCTCAATAAATTCATTTCTAGATCCTTTGAGAACTGCAAAGACTTCTATGATATTTTGAGGAAAAATATAAAGTTTGAATGGGACTCAAAAGCATGAAGATGCACTAAAGGCTCTTGAGGATTATCTATCCTCAACACCCGCTTTGATGATGCCAATAGATGGTGAGCCGCTGTCCCTGTATTTGGCTATATCAGGTAATGCAGTCAGTCTTGTTCTAGCCAAGGATCATGAAGGACAACAGCAACCGGTATATTATGTAAGTAAAAATCTCTTAGATGCAGAGGTCAGGTATCTCACCTTGAAAAGTTATTTCTTGCTTTGCTTATGGCCTCAACCAAGTTGAGACATTATTTTGAAACACATACTATTATTTTAAGAACTAATTATCCTGTTAAGAATGATCTTAGAAAACCAGAATTGTCAGGAAAGATGGCCAAATGGGCTGTGGAAATGAGTGCACATGATATTCAACATGAGCCCAGACCAACCATCAAGTCACAAGCGCTAGCAGACTTCTGTGGCTGATTTCAGTAATGACATGCAAAAGGAAGCTGATTTGGATGTTGAGAAACTGGAAGAAACCTAGGATCCTTGGATCCTCTTTACTGATGGAGCATCCAACGTAAGAGGAACTTGATTGGGTATCCTAACTGAAATCGCCTCAGGAGGACATAATACCCCAGTCCATTGCATGTGCATTCCAAGCTACGAATAATGAGGCAAAATATGAAGCACTTATCACAGGTTTACTTTTAGCAAAACAGATGAGGATCAGGTATCTTAAAGTTTGTATGGACTCTTTACTTATAACTAACCACTTTAACAGTTCTTATACTGTGAAAGGTGAGAATATGGTTAAATATTTTGAAATTGTGTAGGAATTAGCAAAATCCTTCGATTTGTTTGGCATCATACAGGTACCGAGGGAAGAAAATGTCGGGGCAGATGTCTTAGAAAACTTAGCATCATCATTAAAGATCCCGGAAGATGTAAAGATATGTATCATTCAAATATTGTCTCCGGAAATTGGAGAACAAGGAGTTGTGGTGGTAACAGTGGATTGCACAGAAGAACTTAAGGATCCTTCATCCTCCCCAAAAAGTAGGATATTGGATCCTTCCAATCAAGAAATTCCTCCAAGATGGAGAAATCCCTATGGGGGAAAATCCAAAGCTTTCAGGTTGAAGGTATCCCAATTCATTATTTTACAAGATATTCTATATCAAAAATTTCTTGCAGGTCCCTATTTGAGATGCATCGAGGATCCTGAAATACAAGAAGTACTCCAAGACTTCCACGAAGGTTATTGCGGAAACCACACAGGAGGGAAGAGCGTTATTCTCCAGGATACTTAGGACTGGATACTTCTCGCCAACTATGAAGAAGGATGCAAATGGAGTATTCAAAGAAGTGTGATGCTTGTCAAAGGTAATTGTACCGAGGCCCGGTGCGGAAGCGTGATTAATCGATAATATCGGTGTGGAGCTTGGATCTGGGGTTAGGATCGAAACTAACTCGATTCACTCTTGAATGGTATCTAGACGGATGAGATGTATTGGGAGAGAGAGCCTGATTCGATTAACAATAATCAGTAGAATAGGATGAACACATAAAGTAATCGAAAAACGAACAAGACAGAACTGGCAGTATGATTTCAGTAGTCAGAATGATTTACATAAGAAGAAACCACTCCTACAATACATTCATACATACACAGGAAATATCAGCCACCTACAGGAGAGTCATCTTGGAGGCGGAGACTCTCTCAAAGGGATAAAACCCAAGATCTCACTCAATACACAATACACTCACTCATACTAGACAAATAAATAAAATCATCTATTATACTAGTCTAGCATGACTTGGTCTTCAAGCCATCCACCCTTGATTGAGACCAAACAATATATTTCACACCACAAATTAATTCGATTTGTCGGTCTAAAATATAAGTCCCAACACCCCAGTTTGATGGGTTTAGTCCTAATTAATATCGTAAGTTGTTTGCATCAGGTATCATAAGTTAGAATTGCTAGAATCACAAAAGGATCATTACTTATTGGATTCGGGGATCCTTAACTCATTGTTGTAGAAGAATCAACACATATGGTAACCTAGGTCTAATTAGATCTTATGGTATGACTTCAACTTACTGATTTTGATGTGGTGCGTTGCGTAGCTTGTAAAATAGTAAGAGATGGATATTTAGCTTTTGCACAAGATCGTGTTTTAAATTTATAAAAAGCAATTTCTACAAAGACTAGACACACACAAAATAGACAAGTGTACCTATCGAATATGTAGAATAGTATTGGTAAGAACCAAGTATTGATCCCGTGGACACAAATGTTTCTAATAATAAATCGTTGTTTTACTTTAATCGAAGGTTTTAATCATTTTGGGGTTGATTTTTAAACTTTTTATAAAATATAAATAATTGTATATAATATATAGGTGACCAAGACGAGAAATTCTAAACAAGTAGTTCAATTATATGAAGGTTACCATCTAAGATCAAGAATCCACTCCATTCATCCTTAATGATTATGAAATAAACATGTGATAAACTTGCCGTATTAATATATGGTAGAATAAATCCTCATTTCTAAGTTAGCATATCCTATGACATAAACGAAAGTAGCATGCGCATTTTAAAGTCGACCCTTTCCTAATGTCAGTGCTACCCTACGAGAATGTCAATTTGAGTTGGCAAGTAGTTTAGTAAAGTAGAAAGATTAGGATTGACTTTGATTTCACAAATACCAATTTTAACAACTTCGGATGGTTATAGTTTATTACATACCCTCCCCTTGGTTGATTTAAGTAGGTTAAGATTACACATTCCGTTAACATATGATTTCTTTAACTAGCCTGATATCCTAAGCAATTGCGTTAGCAATGCTATTTTCAGATAACCAAAACATAGAGAAATAGATCATAACTTATATCTCATCAATTCTAAGTACATTATAAGGATCCATGTTTCGATAAGTTATCAAAGTATTTCCATCTTTCAAGAACATGAATCTATCATGAATGATTGTCAATATGATTGCCAATCACCAACTTCGAATTGGTTGAATTAAGATGGTGAAACATTTCTCATCAAAAGATATTGCAAGATAACCATGTACTTTACTAAACTAATCACATGTTTTATGTAATCCTTAAGTAAAACAAAGATTCTTCATAGATTTTATATGGTAAATTGAGTTTAGCTCATAATGAGAATAGTTGTGAACATTAGAATGGATGATGATAACAAACACATCATTAAACTAGAACAATCTAACCAAATGTAGATAAATCTTCCTTCTTAATGATGATGATGATGGTTGATGATGATAGTTGATGATGATGATAGATGATGATGAACCTTCCAAGCCTTCAAACTCTTCACTAGATCTTCAATATGAGTGTAAGTGGGTGTTTTTATAAGTGAAAACCGTATAGAATTCTCTTCAAGACACACCAAATGATTGCTACATGACCCACTATTTATAGGCAGTCTGGAGTGAGAAGCACGGCCCCGTGCCTTGGTGGGCACGCCCCGTGCTTTTAAATGACATGTGCTAAATTTTTTTGTCTTTTTGTTGTAGGTGATCACGGCCCCGTGCTTTTGTTCCCAGTATTTTGTATTTTCTTGTAGATTTTTGTCTTTTCTGGTGTTCAGAAGCATGGGGGCGTGTTTCTTGAGGCATGGGGGCCTATTTCTTGTTTTTCTTGCGTTTCTTCCATTTTTCTTCGTTTGGTGCTTGGTTTCACCTAAAATTGTATTTTATTATGATAACTAGCCTTTGTGCTATGTTATTTGATAGAAATTGCAGTTTTTAGAGATTATTTGATGCTGAAAAGAAGTATAATTTTATGTACATCAAACACCCCCACACTTGAACATTTATTGTCCTCAAGCAATCTATTTGTAAATATTCTTTGAAAACAGCAAGTTAGGACCAAAGCTTAAACATCCCCAAAAGAGTTCCAAGAAAATGGAAACAAAATAAGCGACCTTAAATCATAGGAATATATGTAGTGATAAATAAAAAGACAATTTTATCTTTATGAGCTTCTGTTTATGTAGAACGTCACGTTCTCACAATGTTCACTCACACTCGGTTTTATATCTGATCATGCCTGTGATGTATGTATGTGAACACTCTTAGCCAAAATGTAACCTGTGATAAATAAGCTTGTAACAAGTTCAAATCTCAACCGTTTTGAAAGGTTGCATAAATCAGAAGGTAATATGGGTTGGTTTTGTTTGAGTAGGGATTTGGCATTTTGTGGTGGTTCAAAGGTTTAGTTTAATGATGGTGAGGATGGTAAATACAACCACTGATGATTGTTGAGAGTCTTAAGATGTCTTCAATGGTTAGCTCGTTCTCCCTATTGCTGATTTTTTATTATTTTATTTTATTTTATTTTATTTTTTTTACAACAAACCTAGTGACTCTTTTAAGGTCAGATCGTCAAGACCAGTTTTTTCGAGGATGTGGATTAGTTCTTCCTCAATCTTGTTCTGAACATAGCTTCCAACTCTAGTGGATCGTTCGGATTTGAGCCTAATAGCCACCACCCTTATTAGTTCGGTATATTCATGCTGTGACTGAGTTTGACTTTTTTTACATCTTCCTTCGTGGGACCAGTTTCCGCAACCTATGCATCGTTCGTATCTTTTTGCTCTTCTTTTCATTGCTCTTTTGGAAACTCCACAAAATGGTGGCCTTTGTTCGTCTTGGCGCTTTTCGTATCTTTTTGCAACCTAGGTTTTGTGAAATGTATGCAATAAAGAAAATTGAAATCAAAAGAATGCATTTCCAGTTCTTTACCTTTGATGTAATTCTCATAAGATGCAATGAAATTTGAATAGAGAGCAAACTGATGTTCAGCTGATTTAACACTCATGGGCATCTGTGAGTAGTTGTTGGTTGGAACATTTGATGAAAACTTACCAGTTGTGGCTTGAGGTTTTGAAGAATTACTTCCTGCAGTACGAAACATACATCACCATCCATGTTGAGAGTCACATGACCATCATGAGTTGAATTTGAGTTTGAGTCTCCTTTTGAGTAATAAGCAGAGGATTCTGACTTTGAACTTGAACTTGAACTTGAAGTAACTTTCGCACCATACATTCCCGGATCCTGAACCTGATCAGTTGGTGTCTCTTTCCAAACCATGTTAAGTTCAAAAGTTCGTAATTTATTAACTGCTGTTTCCAAATCAATATTGGCAAACTCTTTATCTTCTCTCATCAAAACCGTGTACATTTCCCATTTCAGTGGAAGAGCATCAAGAAGTTTTTCTACAATCTCTTCTTCTTTATAGTCAATTGAGTAGTTTCTAAGTTCCGTTATCAGGTGATAATATCTTGTGATGATATCATCAAGTGATTCATTTTTCAAATATTTGAACACCGAGAATTGGGTTTTTAGTAGCTTAATTTTGGATGCACGTATCCCCACATTACCTTCATATCGATTTTCTAGCGCTTCTCATAGCTCTCTAATGGTTTTGTATTTCCTAAAGGTGTGAAAAATCTCTTGTGGAAGAGCCATGGTGATCGCCGCATGAGCTTTACTCTCTGCCTCATACATTTTCCTCTCCTCCTCATCCATCTTACTGACTTCTTTATTTGATCACGACCTTCAAACAAGGATGTTGGTGGAATATATCCGTCTTGTATGCACACCCACATCTTAGCATCTTGATATTTAACATACTGTTCAAACCGATCTTTCCAAGCAACGAATCGGTACCCTTAAGCATTTTCGGAGCCTTAGTTGCTGAACCGGCCTCAACTTTCATTTTCACCAGTTCCGTAATGTTTATCGAAGTCATCGCTGAAAGAAACACGACTTGAAAACACACACAAAAAGTTTTTTTTTTTTACTTAATTTGAACAGTAACCAGTAGGCGAAGTCATGCTTAACTTCGCTTGATTCCTTAACTTAGCTGAAACTCTTAACTTCGCTTGCTATTTAACTTCGCTTGATAACAACTTCGCCTGAGATCAACTTCGCTTGGTTGATAACTTCGCTTAAACTTATAACTTCACCTAAACCCTACAAACAGTGACGGCAACTTCGCCTGATGAACACAAGGTTTTTGCAGGTTTTAATTTGACGTATTGCGAGGTATGCGAAGGTGTAATGGGTTATATTTGATAGTGGGAGATGGGTAGGACACAAAAACTTGGTATTTCAACGTAAACTCGTCCCGCGAATAGTCGAACGGAACGATTTCTACACTCGTGTGATAATCCCGAACCACACAATCACGAGCAAAATGCTCTGATACCAATTGTAGGTTCCTAGCCGGATCTACAAGGAAGTATCTCGTACTACGTAGGTGCGGAATCCCTACGTAAGACGATACGAGCGTAGGATGCGATATACGTTAAAACCTAGCACAAATACACGTTATAATACTCAAAAGACACGTTATATTGCAACCCTTGAACACGTGATGTTCAATCACAATTACACGTACTGCAATAATATTCTTAAACAAGCCGTAGCCAAGGCTTATAAAGCCTTCGACAACTTCGCCTAACAGACTAGGCGAAGTTGTCAATATTAGGCGAACTTGTGAGACAACCTATACAAATCAAAACAAAACCAACTAACACGATTACAGACACTAGATACTGAACTACTGACATAATGCACCAACAATCCTTCATCGCCCGCCTAAGCAGCTTCTTCACCATCTGCTGTTGCCTTCCCTTCATCAATCTCAACCACATCCTTCGCTCCGCTTGTCCCAGCCTCGTTTCCATCAGCCATCTCAGTATCATATTCACAACCAAGCTCCACCAAAGTCTGCTTCCACTTATCCACATTCCTAGCCGATCTGTCGAAATCAGGATCAGCAGCTTCAGCAACCATCTTAATTCTAGCCTGCAACACCGATCTTGCAGCCTACATCTTGGCCTTCTCAGTGGCTTGCTTCACCTCCTCTTGGTGCTGAGCTTCTGTGGTGAATAGCAGACCCTCCAAGCGCTTCTTGTCCTTATTGATCTGGGATATAGCCTTGTCCTCCGTCACTATTGCACTCCCCTTTCCAGTAAGGCTGTCACTCATCTGGCTCACGATCTTGTCATAATGATCTTTGGAAAAATTCATGGCCTATACCAAATAATTGTGCAAAAGTTGGAAGGATACTTGATTGTCAAATTAGGGATACCAAGATAAAGGATACTTACAACAATGATCATGTCAAAATACTCGGGCTCTGAGGATCTTTTCCTCTTGGAAGCTACCGATTTAGCCATGGTGGTTGCAGTTCTTGGCTCAGAAGTGGTGGCTGCCTTTAAAGCTTCTTTCTTGAGAGTTTGGGGAGTGATTAGGCTATCAATGTCTTCTAGGGAAAACTTGCTGACAGATTTGTGGGATTTCTGAGCACCTGTAGAGAACAAGAAACATATAAGTATTTTATTTTATTTTATTTATTATCCAAATACAAATCTTACTTGACATGTTGCTTTTGGAATCTGAAGAGATTTCACAAAAAGCCTCAACAAATTTGGCTTGGAAAGTCCAAACTTCGGGATCTAGGGTAAGAAAACTTTTTGCTTTATCTTTTGTTCCAGGTAAATTCACCAAAGAAGAAAAGTTCTCCACTGCAAATAAGAATAGACAAAATAAAAACGATTAAAAGAAGGATCAGTTATCCTAAACTATTTCTCTTTCAAGGATCTAGGATCCTACCCTTTTTAACCCACTTTAAAGGTAAATCGACCCCACCAGGGATGGATTTTCGTTTAACAAAGAAGAACTGATTCCTCCAAAGAGAACGATTCTGGGTTACTTTAGAAATTGGAATGGGCTGCCTAGGTTTGGACTTCAAGATGAATCGGTTTGAGCCATGGGTGGTTAAACTATAAAGGTATGACAACACTGGAACACTAAAATCGATGCTTTCCTCGTCTATCAATCTCTCAATGGTACGTAAAACCCTCTAAATCATCGGCATGGCTTGGATATTAGACATCCCGGTGGTCTCAAAGAAACTTTGGGTAAAAGAGGGGAATGGATATGTATAGCCGATGAGGAAAGGATAAGCGGGAAAGCAGATCCAAGGCTTTGAGTAGGTATCGCATCGAATCAAGGAATCGAATGGCGGGAAAACAGTTTTCGGCGGGAACAATGGACGAAGTTCATCGATTACAGGATCGGTAAACTTACACATCTCCATGGATGGGTTGGTTATAAGGTTTTGTGATTGCATCTATGATAACTAAGACTGGTCAGAATGATCGGAATGTTCATAGTGATCGGAAGGAGAAGAAGTGGCGGTGGACATTTTTTCTGAATATTAGATAAAGAAAAGAAAAGGAAAGAAGAAGGATACATGAACGGTCTGCCAAGATGAGTAGTTATAAAAGGATTGAAGTGATCACATATATAGTCGGCTAGAAGTGATAATAAGGGTTAACAATAACAATGATATCTGACAATCGTCTAATCGTTTTTATCTTTTGTAGGGATTCAAAATTCAAAATGACAGCTGTATTGAATAAACACTCGTCATTTTGGGGGCAATTGATAGGGCATAGAATTTATGCTGAGGATCCTCTATCCTTGAGTAACTTATGGATAAATTATCCTTAAGATATGTTCATGGTTGCAAAGGATTAAAATCCTTGGTATTATCTGTATACTAATAATTGTATTTGAGTGGTGTTATGTTTGCTAGATATAACGGCTGGACGACTTAGTCACCCTATTTTAGCCCTACTGGATGACTCCCGCACGTGGTCAAAGAGAAGGGAATGACTAGTAGGAAGAGTGGCGTGATTATAGGAAAACTTGTTAGTTGTTATTTTTATTTATAACGAGATTATTGATCAGTTGTGAGGACACTTGTAATCTCGCACACCATAGCATTTCTGAGAACTCTCTAGCACAACACTCACACTTAGCTTTCATTAATAAAGTGGTGATAGACGATTTGTCATCACACGGGGTTTTTGTGCCGGCGATCCAAACCAGATCAAGGGCTTTTCCTCGCAACAAATCTTTGTGTTTGCGTTTACAATTGATTTATTATCGTTCATATCAAATTAGCACTAATCCTCACCAAACGAATTTGGTAACATTATCCTTAGTAGATTTTTAACTAAAAAAAATAAGTAACCACTTTAATGGCTCATATGTTGTTAAAGGAGAAAAACTAATCAAATATCTAGACATTTTGAAAGAGCTGTCAAAGTTCTTCGAAACTTTTAGTATTATATAGGTACCAAGGGAAGAAAACGCTGGGGCAAATGCCTTAGAAAATCTAGCTTCATCCTTAAAGATCCAAGAAGATACAAAGATCCCAATCATCCATATACTCTCACCAGCAATAGAAGAACAAGAAGTTTTGTAGATAACAACTAACAAAGAGATTGTGCTTTGGGATCCATTATCCTCAAATAATCAAGAATCTTGGATCCTCCCGATCAAGAAATTCATTCAAGATGCAGAGATTCCCGCCACAGAAAATCCTAAAACCTTCAAATTTAAGGTATCGCCATACATCTTATTACATGATATTATGTATAGGAAATCTCTTGCAGGTCCATACTTGAGGGGTATTGAGGAACCTGAAATACAAGAGGTGCTCAAAGATTTTCACGAAGGTGATTGTGGTAATCACTCTGGAGGTAGAGCCCTATTCTCTAGGATTCTAAGAACAGGGTACTTCTGGCCAACCATGAAGATAGACGCCATGGAGTACTCAAAGAAATGTGATTCCTGTCAAAGACATGGCAACATTCTACATCAGCCAACGGAGCCTATGTATCCTATATCCTTATCATGCCCTTTCATGAAGTGGGGCATGGATATTGTTGGTAAGCTGCCTAAAGCACCAGGAGGAAAAGAGTTCATGCTCGTCATGACTAATTACTTCTCGAAGTGGATAGAAGCTGAAGCTTTTATACAAGTCCGCGAAAAATAGGTGATATCCGTCATTAAAAGAAACATTATTACTAGATTTGATATTGCTTAAGAAATTATTTGTGACATTGGTTCCCAGTTTATCGGGAAAAGAACCACTAACTTGTGTGACAGCTGGGGCATCAAGATGATTACCTCCACACCGGTTGATCCTCAAGATAATGGCTAGGCAGAATCAAGTAACAAGATCATTATCAACAATTTGAAGAAAAAGTTGGGATCCAAGAAGGGTAAATGGGCTGAAGAGCTACCTTATGTTCTTTGGGCTGACAAGACAACACCCAAGAATGCAACAGGTCAAACACCTTTCTCGTTGATGTATAGCTCAGAATCTGTAATCCCTAAGGAGATGGTGGTTCCTACTGCCCGAACAAGCATCCGTGATCCTCAAACCAACAATGAAATCCTTCTTCAAGATCTATATACTGTTGATAAGCTTAGAGACCTAGCTAAGATCAGAATGGCAGCACATCATTAAAGGGTAGCTGGGGCATACAACAAGAATACCAGGATTCGAAGATTCCAAGAAGGAGATCAAGTTTTAAGAAAAGCCTTCCAAAACACAACTAATCCAGCAAATGGAAAGCTAGAACCTAAGTGAGAAGGCCCCTACTTGATTGAGTCAGAAGCTAGAAAGGGGTCATATCACCTGCTTACAATGGAAGGCAACAGGTTACCAAGAGCATAGAATGCTCTTCATCTCAAGAAGTACTTTTTCTAATCATGATCAAGTATCCTTAGAGGATCAAGTATCCTTAAAGGGTCAAGGATCCTAAAATTGGTAATATTCGACTAATCATTTATTCATTTTATATTCTTGTTACTAATTTAAGGATATTATATTTTTAACCGTTATCTTTTCCAAGACTTAAGTAACACTACAGATTTCAATAAGAGGTTCAATGTCTAAGAGGTTGGCCACCTCTCCCTCACACTCAAGGTACATTGCTATTTCCTTGGCCTTGCCCACAATTAACCCCCGATGGTCATATCTTCCATGGTTCAAAGGTTTTCACCTTTCTTATAAATTAGAGTTTCTACACTCTTGCCTGGAGCGCACGTTATCCAACGTATAATTCGGGACAGCGGGACCATTGCATGCTCTGTGGATGACAATTTCGTTGCTTTCGATTATATGGAGGATCCTACGATTTATGGTAGACGCACCATACCCCCGGTTTATAACATTTTCATGTTATCTCAAGACATAGGTTTCTAACATTTTCATGTTAGCTAAGGCTTTGGCGTTTTCACGTCACACACGTTTGGGCTAAATCCCGGTTCGGGCGAGTCCCCAGTTTAACATTAGTTTATTTGGGCTTGTCCCCAGTTTTTTGGGCTTGTCCCTAGTTTACTTGGGCTTGCTTCCACTGATGTCCCACGAGGAGTTGTCGAAAGTAGGGTCATTAGCCTCATCAATTTGATCCTGGCCTGGAAAACTAATTTGGCTGCCCAAATTTTTTCTTCGTTAGTAGCGCGGGTTATCTCGTTCTGCATCTGAACCACGACTTTGGATGCATGATCCTCTGCCTGCTTTTTCTCCTTGGTCATCTTAGCGAGTTCCTTGTCCTTCACGGCGGCTATGGACCTCATCCCAGATAGGGTTTCCTTGTAGTCTTCAACTATCTTCTTGTGGTGGTTCCTAGCAGAGTTTACGGCCTATACTGGAAAACTGGACAAAATTAGAAGAACAGTTAATTCATAAATATATGCTATCAAGATCAAGGATCCTTACCACAGTGAGCATCTCGAGAAGCTGTTTCTCGGCATCAAAAGGGTTCTCTGGGTTTGAGGTTTTCTTCCTTTTGGAAGCTCCGGACTTGGCTCGGGTCGTGACTGGGCGTGGCTCATGCATCGGGGTGGACTTCATAGTCTCTTTCTTCACAAACATACAGTTGATGCCTTCATGGAAAAACTTGGATGTAGACTTGCCGGACTTCTGGGCACCTACAAACAATGATTCACAGATAAGTTTTCAATAATTTTAAATTAATACTAAATATAATTATAACAATACTTACTAGACATATTGCTGATTAACTCTGAGTTTGATTCTTGAAAAGCTTCTATGAACTTGGCTTGAAAGGTCCTAGTATTTGAATCCAGTGCAAGGAATTTCTTGACCCCCTCCTCGACTCAAGGAAGTTCAGCTAACAGGGCAAAGTTATCAGCTGTACAAGAAAAGGAAAGCATTAGTCGAAGAATCAAGTATCCTACTGGTGTTACCTAAGGATCCTGGATCCTATCCTTCAGTATCCATCTTTTGGGTAAATCAGATCCACCCGGGATTGAGTCCCTTCTTACGAAGAAAAAATGGTTTTTCTAGAATGAACCATTCTGTGTAACCTTTGAAATAGGGATCGGTTGATGGGGTTTTTATTTAAAGACAAAGTGTTTGGAACCATGAGTAGCCAAGGGGTACAGGTAGGATAACTCCGACAAGCTGAACTCAACACCTTCTTCATCGATTATCCTTTCAACGGTACGAAGCACTCTCCACAACATGGGCATAGCCTGGATATAGCTGATTCCGGTTAGAGTAAAAAAGCTTTGGGTAAATCAAGGAAAAGGGTACTGATAGCCTATTTGGAACGGTTGAGCAGGAAAGCAAACCCATGTCTTAGACACGCAGTCGCTGCAAACGGTAGAATCGAAGTGTCGGAAAATGGTATTGACTGGAAAAAGTGGTCGGAGGCCATCGATTTTGGATCGGTAGAATTACCGATCTCAGAGGATGGAGTAACAAGTAAACCTTATGGTCGGAGTTCTTTGGGGTCCGATTGGCCGGAAGAAGAAGAAGAGACAGAAACAATCGACATCATTACGAAAAAAAATGAGAATAGAAGAAAGAAGGATACCTGCTAGACTGCTGGATGTGTGGTTATAAGGAGTACAACAAACACATATATAGGTTAGCAATAATAATTACATCTGACACGGGTCTAATCTTATTATCTTTTACAGGGAGTTCAAAATTTAAAATGACAGCTATTACCCATAAACAACCGCCATTTTGGGGACAATTGTTAGGTCACGAATAATTAGTAATGAGGATGTGTTATTCTTGAAGATGTGTCTGGATCAATTATCCTACTTAAGTGTTCCAGATTTATGTCAGGATCAAGGATCCTCAGTAATTGGTATTACTAGGGATTGTTTCTCATGTGTAGGTTAATATTTGATTGGTATAACGGCTGGAAGACCTAGTTTACCTGATTACTCGCTACTGAATTCATTCAGCACGTGGTCAAAGAGTTGAAAACGGCTAGTGGGAGAGTGGCGCAAAGATAGGAGTAGCTGTTATGTCTATTTTTTGTATATAATTGAGGTGATGATTAGATAGTTGCACACAGCACGTTCATTGAACAACACTTAGAATTCTCTCTAGCAATCTACACACACACACGCATAAATCATTGCATTACTGATCATTATCTTCAACCTTTGTAACACCTTTTTTTGATTAATAAAGTGGTGATAGACGATTTGTCATCACCAGGAGTTTTTGTGCCGGCGATCCGACCAAGATCAAGGGATTTTCCTCGCAACAAATCATTGTGTTCTTACTTTCATTCGCTTCATAATCATTGTTATCATTCAAGCATTACACCTCACTTTACAAATTTGGTTACATTATCCTTGAGTGATTTTTGACCAAAACAAAACCCTTATCTTTAATTAAGTTATCAGCGCCTATAATCTATGTTCTTGATCAAAACATTGCTGACACTGTTCATTCTTAATTAAGCATCTTACAAGAATCATTCCAGGTAATTGATTATATGTTTATGTCCGTGGTACCCCACTGTTCAAAACCCCTATGGTTAACTAATTCAAAACAAATGGTTTGAGAGATTTTGAGAATTCGGGTTTATAGGATTGGGAGTTAGTATGGGTTAATATATTTAAGATATTTTTTTTCTTCATGTTTTGGTCAAAAATCAATCAAGGATTGTTAGGACTGATATTTTCTCTGCTGAGTATATATTATCCTTGAAGATATGTCTAGATCAGTTATCCTCATGAAGAGCTCCAAAACCATGTCGAAGATCAAGGATCCTCATAGGTTAATATAATTAACAATTGTATCATGTGTGTAGGTTGTTGTTCAACAGAAGTAACGGCTATGTGACTTGGTCCACCTTAGATTTCGCTACTGGAAGCTACCAACACGTGGTCAATGAACGTTGGAAGACTAGTGGAATAGTGGCGAATGGATAGGACTTATTGTTGTATTTATTTTCTTTATTAACATCGAGATATGATCGATTAGAGACCTCACCTGTACTCACACACTCTTAGAGTAGAACACACAATTCTCTCTATACATGTTAGCTATTATTGTAACATCGATCTAATCTCCACAATCAATTTAACCATTTTATGATATCAATAAATTGGTGATCGACGAGTTGTCATCACCCGGGGTTTTTTTCTTTTGATCTGAACAAGATCAAAGGGTTTTTCCTCGCAACAAATCTTGGTTTTCACTCCATTTCATTCATATATTCGTTGTTACCATTTTAGCACTAGACCTCACTTTTACGGGTTTGGATACATTATACTTAGCAGATTTTTATCCAAAGCAAGGAAAATGTAACAAAATTTGTAAAGTGAGGTTTAGTACTTGAATGATAACGGTGAATATGTAAACGAAATATGTATGAACACAATGATTTGTTGCGAGGAAAAGCCCTTGATCTTGGTCGGACCGTCGACACAAAAACCCCGGGTAATGACAAATCATCTATCATCACTTTATTAATCAAAAATCGGGTTATAATGGTGGAGATAATGATTAGTAATACAATGATTTCTGTGTGTGTGTGTGTGTGTGTAGATTGCTAGAGAGAATTTCAAGTATTGTTCAACGAACGTGCTGTGTGTAACTATCTGAGCATCACATTAATTACATACAAAAAATAGAAATAACAACTACTCCTATATTTGAGCCACTCTCCCACTAGCCATTTCTATCTCTTTGACCACGTGTTAAATGAGTCAAGTAGCGAGTAATCAGGTAGACTAGGTCTTCCAGCCGTTATACCTGTTAGGGCATGGAAATTTGACACTGTAGATACGTTAACCTGACATATGTTCTTGGATCAGTTATCCTTAGACAGATCATGTCAGGATCAGTGGTCCTCAGTACTTGGTATTATTAACAATTGTTTCTTGTGTTTAGGTTGTTATTTAATAAGTATAACGGCTCCAAGACTTATTCCACCGGATATCTCGCTATTGGACTTGTCAAACACGTAGTCAAATGGCTGTAACACGTTTAGTGGGAGAAGTGATGGATTTATAGGACTTGTTATTGAGTCACCAACAACTTAGTACTAAGGATATGTTATTCTTGAAGACGTGCTTGGATCAATTATCCTTCTGAAGAATTCTCTAGCAAAGTCAGGATCCAAGATCCTTAGTCAACATTGCTATTGATGGATGATTGTCACATGAAGACTGATGTTTAATAACTGCAACGACTCCTAGAATTAGTCTACCTAAAATTTTGTTACATGACTCCTTTATGCACATGGTCCAAGTCGTGGATGAAGCTAGTGGGAGTAGTTCCTTAAAAATAGAACATTAGTTATTGTTATTTTTAGTATTTAACGAGATTGTGATCAGCTAGGTTTACACACTTATCACCTCACACACTTTAGCAGCTCTCATAATTCTCTCCAGCAGCATACACACACACACATAGCAACTATTGTATTTCTGATCATAATCTCCAATCCTTGTAATACCTTTTTATCAATATACTTGACGGTGATAGTTTTCACCATCCGGGGGTTTTTTGTGCCGGAGATCACGATAATCACATACTCATCAACCAAAGGTTACCTTGTTGATCCTTGACTGAAGTGATTTGACCAAAGATTATCTTATTAATCCTTGACCGAAGTCATTTTATCAAAGATTACCTTGATAAGTTTTGACCGAAGTAAGACTATCTTTGTTAAGGGCTTTTTCCCTCGTGATCAAACCTTTGTGTTCACCAATATTACGCTTATACACTTGTCATTATCGACTTAGCACCTTACCTCACATTTACAAATTTGGATACATTATCCTTAGCAGATTTTTGTCCAAAACAATACTTATCAAATATTAACCTACACATGGGAAACAATCGTTAGTAATACCAATTACTGAGGATCCTTGATCCTGACATAAATCTGGAACTCTTAAGTAGGATAATTGATCCAGACACATCTTCAATAATAACATATCCTCGGTACTAATTATTTGTGACCTAACACTTCATACACCATCTGGACATACCAGCCCAGTGGCTGGTGTGTGTGTGTGTGTGTGTGTGTGTGTGTAACTCTCTAAATCGTCCAGGGGCGCGGGTTCAAGCCCCCTGGACGCGGCTGGTTGTTTCTTTATTTTTTAAAGGGTTTAAGGTTTATATAATTATTATAACTAATATAATATTAAATATAAAAAACTAAATAAATGATGTTTTTTATCAAACCGACATGTTAACAAATCACGTTTCCGAATCTTGGTTAAATCACACACACACCACACACACACACATATATATATGTGTATTTATATATTGTTATTAAAATTAATAATATTTTTAATATTTAAAAAGAGTTTTTAATCTAAAATATATTTACTTTAATTTTGTAAATTAACATGTTCAAATATATATATTCATGTATTTTATAAAAGATTGCGGTTTAATCTTATTAATTATTTTAAATTATTGATCATATCCAATATTTATTTAAAAGCTATCATTATTAATAGTGAGAATATATATATATATATATATATATATATATATATATATATATATATATATAAGCATTAAATGAATTTTTTTAGCTTAAAATAATTTTTTAAAACAAATCTTTTTATATAATTTATCCAAAGTCTTATAAATATTTACTTAAGTATTTTTATGTAATTATGTACAGTTAAAATAATATTATTTACGATAAACCGTTATTAAATAAAATTAATAAAATTGATAATAAATCTTTGTAATATTAATCTTTCGTTAGAATGTACCCGATCATCAAATCCCGAACCTTTAACTAGTGTTAGCTTTTTTATTCTATCCATATCTATTTCCTCAATTTTGGTAAATAGGATTCTTGTCGGTAAATCCCGAATAGCTCGACTTACCGGTTTCTAATTTAATCATTATCTCTTGCTTAATCGTTAAAGTGAGTAATCACTGCCCTCTTTACTTATTTTAAATCTTTTGGGGACATATGCGTACTTAATCTATTTACCTATTATTTAATACTTAACTTGCAGCTGTTTGTCTTATGTGTTTAACAATTTATACCTAACATGTTATATGCTTATATGCTTTACTTGAATACATATCGGAGAGGTCAAATATATTCTCAGTCTAGTATGATCTTACGTCCATCGTGTTAGCCATCGTTCAGTTTCATTTGACATCAGGCTTACGGGCATCATTAATTACTTGCTTGTTGGTTAAATTATTTGTCTCACTTGACACTAGTTTGCATTTTTCTTTATCTATTATACATTATAATATATTTCACATAACTGATGTTTTACTTACTCAACATGTATTGTTGACAAAATTCTATTTTATACGCATATGCAGGTTATCGTAGAAATTTAAGGCAGGTTGGTGAAGAATTAGTGAAGAATTTAGTTAGAAGAATATTTTAAACAAGATGATTAGAAATATAAAATTTTTATTGTTGTATTTATGGATTATGTATTTATTTGTATTTGATTTATTTGAAAACTTAATTTAATTAATAGATATTGTCATTTAATTATTGCAATATAGTACCTTGAGAGCTGTGAGCAATCAGCTCATGCCCCAACATTTCCGCTTTAGTTTGGGTGTGACATATTGGTATCAGAGCCGAGGGTATAAAATAGCTCGTTAGTGGTGCGTGATTTGTTCTATTTTGTTGTTTACAGTTTACGTAATTACTTGCTAGATTAAGTACTTATTTAACTGTTTAAATAATGATTATTCTTATTATTATATCGGTATGCACACACACACAAATCCAAGGCTATGCCTCAACCTTCAAAGAAAATTTTTCGTAAATATTTTAAATCAAGTAGATTGCTTTTTATTTTGTGAAATTCCTTAAGAATTAAGTAGTTTTGTTTTTACTCCTTAACCTTAAGGCTAGGTAGTATGACAAGTTCCTGTAGGCCAAAGCGGAACACAACTGTCATACGACCGACAACTTAGGTTGATTTTAAACCGAATTCACGGTGGTTCGTGGCTAAATTCGGTAAATTCCGATTAATGTGTTTTGTTATTTAATCGGTTAGTTGGGTGAAAAATTCATGGTATCTATGGGCACTCCTATTATCCATTCCTCATCTTGTTTTGAATGTTATTTTTGTTGGAGTTTATCATACGTGGTGATTCACGGATGCTCCAACTACTCATATTTTTCTCTCATTTATTCGTTATTTAGTTTGGTTGGTTAAAAATTCACTTAACGTACGCTCATGGGCCGACAAACTCTATTGTATTGCTAATTCGTTAATTAGTTGGGACAATAAAAATTTCATGTAACGCTCATGTGATGTCCAACTCAGTGACTTTTATTCGTTAGTTTCCTTGGGCAATTCAAACTGCTATAGAAAGCTCATCGGAGGCCAACACACAATTTATGTTTCGTTGCTTTATTGTAAAGTTGACTTAATCAAATAAAAATTAACTTTTAAACTGGTCGCATCTCCTCGTGTAGTGTAGGTCCCCCCTGGGGCGTCGCCGTTCGATACGAGATCCGCACGAGGTCTAGGAGTGTGGAATCCTCCTAGACTCGTTTATTGGTGTAAAGATGAAGAACACAAACACGTACACGAACAAATACATAAACAAATACAAGAACGGGATAAACAAATCTGCAGATTCTTTATAATAATAATTAAAACACGTTACATACCGTAACCAAACAGAAAACACGACTGACCCGAGGTGAGATCTACCTCGGGTCGTCTCACACGACTATCCTTGTCTCTTACTCTCTCTAAACAAACAAACTGCTCAAAACACACACTAATTTCTGGATTCTTAACCTAAACAAGACACACGTATATATATATAAACTTCAGTAGGCGTCAGTAGGCGAAGTTGTTCATAACTTCGCCTATGGTGAAGTTGTGATAACTTCGCCTAAGGTGAAGTTGTCCTAACTTCGCCGTTAGCGAAGTTGTTCTAACTTCGCCTAAGGCGAAGTTGTTCTAACTTCACCTGTGGCGTCTCCGCTGGTCTGAATTGCATAGCAACGGTCACAAAATGCACCAACAGTCTCCCCTTTGACCGTTGCTCTCAATTCTAACAAACACAAAAGATCATCTGTTACAAAACATGCACCAACATGTAGTCATCACACATTAATCATATTGACTACATCATCTAATAACTATTTACGCTATGTATCCCTTAACTTTTAAACTTTTATATTTATTCCTCATGATACGATGCGAATCCCCCATTTCTTAAAAGCAAAGTTATTATAAGACAATTAAACTTTTACTATTTAATTAGTTTCTTCAACTTATCGTTCATCTTATAATCTTTATTTTTGGTCCTCATAGAATGTCTCACCTAAGAAACCACCTTCGTCCTCGACATCAATCATCTAGTTCTCATGACCACCGCGTGTAAAGCCAAGGAGTTAACTGCTGAACCTCTAAAATATAAACTCAAATTCAAAACATTATTACAACAAATTCCAACTTGTTCATCAACTTCCTTGATTGAAATTTTAATTCATTTACCCCTACTCATCCTCGCAACAACAACAACGACAACAACAACAAACAACAACAAGCACAAGTCTAATCATAAAAATTATGTTGTTAATCAAATCAATCATCAGCCTCGACAAAATCAAAGTATCCCGAGCAATAAAATCTTCATAGTTATTCACTCGTTATGCCCCACTAGTAACTTTCATCATTCAACTTAATCCTCATGTCGTGTTTGCACCCAATGTAATCGCTTCGATCATCCTTGCATATACTTGCCTTACACCACTTAATGTAAAAGTTGTTCCGCAACAACCTACCCCTCATGCTCAACCTGATGCCACTACTACCCGTGCTTGCTACCATTCAGGAGACCCTAATCCTCTCAGCGATATGTGCCCTCAGATGATCCATGCCAATCAAGTTCAAACTATAGTTGCACCCTATTACATTAGCCACCATGTCCAAACCTATTAGTCCCATTTCCTTCAAGCTCCTCTCGTCAAGAAAGATCATTCATACGTAACCCAAACTTATCAGATTCCGCACCCGCAAGCTCAAGTTTACCAAACCTACTCTAACCAATCAATCCTCTAGCAAACGGTTCGATCTCCAATTACCCGAGCGATGTTAGATCAATTTACCATAACTGATTAAGCCCTCATGGATCAAACCACTCAAGATGCTCAAGATTCAAGGTTCAAAGTCACGCGCGATTGAAGATTCAAGCTACTGGAAGACTTTGCCGCTCGTAGTATTCTATCTTATTTAATCTAATTTCTGTTTTATATCGACTCTTTAACAAAGTTTGGATTAACGTTTTAATAAATTATTAAATTAAGATTTCCTATTGTTATGTCTCTCGAGTAGAGTTTAAAATTGTAGGAGGGTTTTATAAAATTCCACATTTTAGATAACCAAACTATAAACTGTTGTCTATTTAAAGACTTCTCACTTAAAAATCATTTCCCTAAATGATTTCTATTCTTAAATTTATTTTTCAAACGTTCTGTAAATCCATACGATGGGACGAATTATGTGACCATCTAACGATCTAAATAATTATAATCCGGAACATAACTATTGATGTCCTCTCATGGAAATCATAATACGTACAATTGTGTGTTGTAATACAGAATCGAAAGTAGTTGGGATGACGGTACAAATGTACAGATTATAAAGACATGGTGGATACGCCGCTGGTACATCCTATATATAAGTTCCCTTATCATATTTTTATTTGTAGAGTTGTTTCAACTATTCAAGGTTCTGTATTATGATTAGTTTTGAATCATATTTAAAATTCTTACTTCTTCTTAAAATTTAATGGTGTTATTGTAGTATTCTTTAATTTCGTGACAAAATTCCTTAAAGTTGGGAGACTATAACAACTCGTATTATATATTGGTATTTATTAATCATAACCCGGCCCGCTTTTATGGTCGGGAAATTTTATCAAGATAATATCTCATCCATCGAGTTAATATTATTTTATTTATATTTGGTAATATAATTATTTATTTATATTAAAAACAACTTTGAAAGATATTCAATTTCAACCCAAACTTAAACATTTACCAAAAAAGTTTCCACCTCCAATCTCCAGGATCTTAAGTGAAAATATTATATATTAATATATTATTATTCAAATTTTCAGTTAACCCTTTATCCAAACCCATTTTAGCCGACCCGTTTTGCAACCCGTAAACCCGTATAAGCTTCTAGAACCACAATTTTCGTTCTACATAGGAATCGATTTGTGATTTTGATTCTCATGCCTTATACGTTCTGGCCGACACCTTTAATTAAGAAAACAAAATCAATTTTGATTTGTACTATCTTATAAACGAGCCGTCATACCTAGAAAATCATTATACATAATAACGAATTCTATAATCCAATTCAATCTGTACGCACCATCTTTATGACATCGCCAACTAAACCCATATCTTTAGTTAAGTTATCAGCGCCAATAATCTATGTTCTTGATCAAAACCTTGCCGGCTCTGTTCGTTCTTAATTAATCATCTTACAAGCATCATTCGAGGTAATTGATTATATGTTTATGTTCGCCAATCCCCGCTTTTCAAAACCCCTATGGTTAATTACTTCAAAACAAACGGTTTGAGCGATTTTGCGAATTAGGGTTTATAGGATTGGGGGTTAGTCTGGGTTAATATATTTAAGATATTGTTTTGCTTCATACACCATCTGGACACACCAGCCCAGTGGCTGGTGTGTGTGTCTTTAACTCGCTGAACCGCCCAGGGGTGCGGGTTCGAGCCCACTGGACGCGGTTGGTTGTTTTTTTAAAGGGTTTAAGGTTTATATTATTATTATAACTAATATTAAATATAAAAAAATAAATAAATGATGTTTTTTTATCAAACCGACATGTTAACAAATCACGTTTCCGAGTCTTGGTTAAAATCACGCACATACACACACACACACATACATACATACATACATACATACATACATACATACATACATATATATATATATATATATATATATATACTGTTATTAAATTAATAAATGTTTTAGTATTTAAAAAGAGTTTTTAATCTAAAATATATTTACTTTAATTTTGTAAATTAACATGTTCAAAAATATAAATTCACGTATTTTATAAAAGATTGCGGTTTATTCAAATATTATTAATTATTTTAAATTATTGATCATATCCAATCCTTATTTAAAAGCTATCCTTATTAATAATGGGAATATATATATATATGTAAGCATTAAATAATT
The DNA here is from genome assembly GCF_021521415.1 of Bidens hawaiensis. NCBI lineage: Eukaryota > Viridiplantae > Streptophyta > Magnoliopsida > Asterales > Asteraceae > Bidens > Bidens hawaiensis. The sequence continues at coordinate 23,558 of NW_027505763.1, forward strand.
TTTATTTATCTTAAAATAATTATTTAAAACAAATCTCTTTATATAATTTATCAAAAGTCTTATAAATATTTACTTAAGTATATTTATGTAATTTTCTATAATAAAATATTAATATTTAATATAAACCGTTGTTAAATAAAAGTAATAAAATTGATAATAAATCTTTGTAATATTAAACTTTCGTTAAAATGTACCCGATCATCGAATCCCGAACCTTTAATAGTGTTAGCTTTGTTATTCTATCCATATCTATTTCCTCTATTATCGTAAATAGGATTATTATCGATAAATCCCGAAGAACTCGACTTACCGGTTTTTAATTTAGTCATTATCTCTTGCTTAATCGTTAAGGTGAGTAATCAATCCCCTTTTTACTTATTTAAATCTTATAGGGAAATATGCGTACTTATTGTCAGGTCCCTCGATTTCAGCTGGATCTTACTTAATCATGTCATAACTCACACAGATTGATGTGTTGACAAGGGAGTTAATGACGGGTTGCTATATTTAGAAAGATATCCGTTTGTTAAAGGCGGAATCAATAACAAACATACGGTTGCTTAATAAGTATTCAATGATAGATAACACAAACAAGATTCACTCAAAAGATTTTCATTTATATAATATCAATCATACATAGTGGATAATCGATTTAGGGTTTCTTGAAGGTTTATCCGTACTAAGACAGCCGTCACACACAATATTCTCTCTTACTAAATTCCTTTTTCCGTGTGTTGTATGTGTCTGTTCTTAGGCCTCTCTTCATCCGTAGGCGGCGTGCCCTAAAACATTCTATTTATAGGCCTGCCAACCTAGGACAGCTGTCATTCCTTCTAGAAACCCCAAACATACATACATATTCAAATTACATAATCAGAAAATATTCTAAGTGTAAAACAAGTCTTCCGGGTAGGCTCTGGATAAGTAACTCTCCGAGTAGACTATGTGCTCTACCTGCTTTAGACTTGGCAACATAGAAGTGTGCTCGGGATCAATTTCCGGGTAGACTTTACTTGAAGAGTATTTTACCAAGTAAAATACTCACCGGGTAGACTTCAGTCTTCTTGACTTTTCCAGACTTTGCCCGACAAACCCTTACGAACAACCTTGTTCTTCGATGGTCCATTCAACTCCTTGCTATACAATAACTTATTAGCAAAGTGTACTCGGCAGTACTGTTCCTTGCTTGAGTTGAAAATTGCCCGATATTACTTAGAGATATTCCATTTATACATCAAGCTTGCTCGGACCATAATTATTAAAGAATACCTTTCCCGGTCTTCCAATCACTTGGCCTCATGGACTTGGTTAGCCAAAAGCTTACTCGGAAGAGAACCTTACTTGACTATGAAGAACAGACTTGCTTGACAAAGTGAACATTTCCCGGATTTACATAAACTAGTGAACCTTGCCCGGCAATGCACTAATTTGCAAACCCTACTCGGATATCCACTAAAGAAGACTACTTGAAGATAACCTTGCCCGATAGACAAAATATCGTACCCGGCTAAGTAAAAGCTTGCTCGGAGGTCTAAGGTGTGCCCGGATCCATACTTAGCAAATTCTGAGGAGGTTGAGAAGATTCCAATCTTCCATATACTTCATTTTGGTCAAATCTTTGACTCAACAATCTTCCCCTTAGGTCAATTGTTTGACTCAACACTTAATCTATTTACCTATTATTTAATACTTAACATGCAGCTGTTAGTCTTCTGTGTTTAACGATTTATACCTAACGTGTTATATGCTTATATGCTTTACTTGAATACATGCGAAGATGTCCAACATCTTCTTAGTCTAGTATGATCAATACGTCCATCGTGTTAGCCATCGTTTAGTTTCATCTGGCATCAGGCTTACCGACATCATTATTTACTTGCTTATTGGTTAAATTACTTATCTCACTTGACACCAGTTTGCATTTTTCTTTATCTGTTATACAATATAATATATCTCACTTAACTTGTGTTTTACTCACTCAACATGTGTTGTTGACAAAATTCTATTTTATTTGCATACGTAGGTTATCGTAGAAATTTAATGCAGGTTGGTGAAGTCTTAGTGAAAAATTTAGTTATAATGATATTTTAATCAAGATCATTAGAAATATAAAATTTGTATTGTTTTATTTATTGATTATGTACTTGTTTGTATTTGATTTATTTGAAAACTTAATTTAATTAATAGATTGTCATTTAATTATTGCACGGTAGTACCTTGAGAGCTGTGAGCAATCAGCTCATGCCCCGACATTTCCGCCTTAAGTTGGGGTGTGACATAGTGACTCGTCTTGAGGCCATTCGGATTTTCTTGGCATATGCTTCCTACATGGGTTTAATGGTTTATCAAATAGATGTCAAGATGACATTTCTGTATGGAGAAGTAAAGGAGGAGATCTACGTGGACCAGCCACCGGGTTTTACAGATTCGAAGCATCCTACTCCGGTCCACAAGTTAGACAAAGTTCGTTATGGTCATCATCAAGCTCCTCGGGCATGGAATGCCACCTTGACAGCTCAACTACTGGGACATGGTACAAGCGAGGGACCATCGATCAGACTTTGTTCCTTAAAACCTATTGGGAAAGATCTGATTTGGTTCAGATTTATGTGGACGATATCATTTTCGGTTCTACCAGTATTTCTCTATGTTCTGAATTTGAGGAGGAAATTAAGAAGAGATTCGAGATGAGTTCGTTGGGGGAGGGGGGAGATGATGACAGTTCTGGGGTTACAGGTTCGTCAGAGTTTGACAAGAATTTTGCTGAATCAAGGGAAATATGTCGAAGACATGTTGGCGAAATTGGAGTTCCAAGATTCTAAGTGTGCGGCGACTCCTATGGTCGAAATACCTTTTCTTTCTTCTGACCCCGAAGGGAAATCCACAGATAAAACATATTATCGATTAATGATCGGATCCCTGATGTATCTCACTGCAAGTCGTCCCAACATTATGTTTGCAGTCTGTCAATGCGCCCGTTTCCAGGCTAATCTTAAACATTCTCACTTAACTGCTTTTAAACGTATTTTTAGATATCTGAAATGACAACCGAAGCTTGGTCTTTGGTATCCCAAAAATTCAGATTTTGATTTATATGCTTTTGCTGACATGGAGGTGATGATATTAACAAGAAATCTACGTCTGCTGGATGTCAATTCTTAGGTGATCGACTCATTTCATGGCAATGCAAGAAACCACAAACGGTGTCCACATCCCCTTCCGAGGCTGAATAAGTTGCTGCATCTGCCTCTGTTCACGGTTTTTAATTTCTTGGCACCCCAATCTTTTGTGATAATGATGCTGCTGTTACTATTGTTAAAAATCCTGTTAAGCATTCTAAAACCAAGCACATTGACATAAAAATACATTTTATTCGTGATTGTTACGACCGGAAATTGATTCATCTTGAACAATTTCACACTGATAATAATGTGCGGACTTATTTACAAAACCGGTCGGAATAGCAAGATTTAATGCGCTTGTAGGGTTCCTTAAAATGTTACGTTTCGACTATTGAGTCTTTTTGAGATTAAATTTGTACATAAAAGTTTTCCTTTATGTTAAATTTTTTTCACAAATTTAGGGGGAGAAATATCAAAACACAAAAAGAGTGTGTGTGTGTTATAAAATTAAAAATTCAAAAAGTGTGTGTGTTTAATAAAATTAAAAAAATACAAAAATATTTTTGCTTTGGCTTTTGGTTCTTTGTATACCTGGGAAATGATATGATTATTCAGTTACAAGCTTTATAGAAGCTCAAAAATGTTTTTAAATAAAAATTTGATCCAACCTTTGGAAAATTAAAGATAAATTGATTTTGTCTGCCTAACGTGTGAAGTTACTAGGCTAAAAAGGTGTTTGAACATTCATTGATTTGTACTGTAGCTTTCCATGATGAGTAAAAGTTTGAAGTGATATAAACTAAATCTGCTAAACTTACTGTGGAGAATCATTTTGAAGATTTATGCATGTATCTAGATACATCTCTCTGAATGATAGGCAGAAAAGCAATTACCCAGTCCTACACGAGCCCGTTAGGGTCTTGATCTTCAAAAATAATTTTTTTATTATTTATTGATAATTAAAATATATATATATAATAATATTATATAATATTGAAGTCATAAATTGTTTTAAAGAATAAAGGGTCAAACTAGAACTACAGGGGTGGGCCATTCGAGTAAGTCCTAAACATCCTGAATGTAAGACCTGTAAGTCCAGACGACATGTAAGTCCAGCGTTCAACCTTAAAGCTTAAAATTTTTGTTTGTATAGAAAAAGTCAAAAACCTTTTGAACAAGCACTAGGGGGTTGAAGTCAAATTGGGATGATATGGAGAAAGCCAAATACGCTTTGAGAATAGATAAGAGGCATCATAGATCCATAAGTGATGTCCATTTAAGCTTTATGTCTAATTGAACCTAATGCATATCACTAATGAAATGAAAATCATGCTAAGTGTCTAAATACCTGTAATCAACTTCTTCTCTATGTCATAATAATGTTGAAAATGAATCATTGTGAAAACATCTTAATCAGTATGATTCCATATTCGGATCTTTTCATAAAAGGTTTGCCCGTTTAACAAAACTGAAATTTGATCCCAACATATGTTATAACTACCGAAGTCCGGGTGGTAAAATTATTTTTGTTTTTGTTTTTATCTTTTAATTTTTCGTTTTTATTTTCTTTACATCTTTAATTTGACCTCATGTTTACTCTTGTCGAAACAAATGCGTTAAGGAATCGTTTTCTTATCAAACATGGATCAGACTTGTGTTCATTTATGTTCTTAGCCCATGGTGAACTGGTTTGAATTGGGTTCTTTGGCCCACGAGACTTGGACATGTTGGCCCAAATGTTTATAAAGTGTTTCGTTCTCGGCCCATCATGTTTTCGGCCCCAATCCAAAAAAATTGATGTTTAGAAGGCAATTTACCTAGTTGTGTGTATTATTATTCTCTATTATCAAATCTACTTAATCTGTTAACCCTCTCATCTTCCAATCTGCAAAATCAAAACTTTGATCACCAAAGTTGTTTTTGACAATCATAAAAGGTATATGAATCTTTAAATGGCTTGTTTTCAGGTTACTGTTAAATCATTTATGGACTCAATGAGTGTTCTTAGTTTGAATGATTTTTTGGATTCTGATATATGATTGTGAGACATGATTGTAATGTATGATTGTGATGGATGATTATGGCATGTTTGATTTTGTTATGAGTTTATCATGAAGTTGCAGGTTTGTTAAACCAGACGTATTCAATCTAGATCTATAATATAATAAACTAGATCTAAAACCGTAATAGGATCTAGGTCATGATTACTGCTTAATTATGTTATATGTATGATATATATTAGTTGTATCATGTAATGTATATATATTAGTAATAGATTAATGAAGTTTGATCGAGAGAGAAAATGAACAAAGATTCAATTCGTTAAATCAAAACTTAAATTAAACAGAGGTGTGAACCTCTATATATAGAAGATAGATATAATTCGTTACACATGTCGTAACGAATTAGCATCCACTTCTTACATTACAGACAAATAACAAGACACAAAATGAATCATTGATTCGTTATGTCCCATTCGTCAACATTCCATGACGAATGGGAACATACATAACGAACTAAGATCTCATTCGTTAAATATCCTTAACGAATTGGAGAAACATTAACTTAACAGACTAGTTCGTTAAACATCTTTAAAGAACTAATACTACTTTCATGAACTATACTTAAATATAAATATCTTTATCGTTAAAATAAATACAAAACGATAAATACAAAGACTCGAGACGCAAAACCGTGCACTAACAGACACCCCCTCGTCTTGAGCTCTTTGTCTTGTCTTTAACTTATTTGAAGCGCTTGGTCTGCCAGTCTCGACAGCTATGGATTCTATACTCATGACACACACGAATGACACGTTGAAACTGCATCGCTCAGTCATAGTTTTCACGGCGCTCGATCAATATCTTATTCTTGAATAGCACATTATTGTCCGTCTCAGTTAAGTTAACCGGCCACATTGGATCAATGATCTTAATTAGCTCAGCCTTCATCCCTTTACCCAATATAATGCGGCCTCACCAGTACGATTATCATAGTACCAGCAGTTGAAGGATAAATACATATGTTGATTAAGCGTCTTGACTGGTACACGATTCATCGTCTTTGGCGGTTTAACTTTAAGCACGAGCTTCCTCCAACCCGTTCGTGGATCTTTCTCGTCAATACGTTTTCGGATTGGAATCTACGGCTTAAGTAACATAAACCGATGATTAACCTCGAAGAGCAAATGTTGATGAAACCATTCTACTCAACGATTCCCACAACGGTTTATGAAAGGTCGACACGCGAGGGTTCGCACATCCCAACGCGGTAATGTGAGAACGTCACTAATGTTTTCATAATATTGGACGCCTTTCTCCCATTTAAAAATACAGACCTTTAAATCCGAGTCATACAACCAAGAAATAATATCACTTCGCACTTTAGACACGGCTTTGAATGAAGTCATATGATTAGCTTGAACACGTGCAACAACTTCTTGTTCTTGTTCTTTATATACGTATCTGTACGCCTCAATAATCTTATGTTCCCGTTTGCTCCGATACTTGCACCATTCAACAATATCATCAACCGAGGGATTAGGCTTCGAGTCAAATCTTGTGTCAATGCCCTTACCCTTAGATACTTTTTCCAAGTGATCTACGGCTTCTTTAACATTTTCTTCAGTGCATACCGGAGCACCCTAATCAACATTTGATCGTTTAAAAAGATCAGGATATTCCTCAGCCGTCACGTCCTCAATCTCAACTTCCTCATCTTCATAAATAAATGGTGTGTTCATCGGAAACGTTGGCTCATTCAAGATTTCCTCGTCATTCTCAACCTCCACGTCATTCGCAGCCTCTAACACATCAAGTCTTCGTCATTTAAACCTAGCAGTATAGAAATCTATTGTCGTGTCAAGGACCTATCAACGAACTGCCCTTCTTCAATATCATCCAAGTTGACGGTACTCATGACCACACCAACCTTATAATCCATAAAAAAAACAGTATTAGCCTTTATCGACTCAATTGGTTTAGCATTCGTAGAGTCCAGATAAACGACTAACTGTTTGTTCAAATCACCAGCAGCCCCACTCGTACCTGCACCGGAGGATGAGCCGTGAGCTTGTTTCTGCTCACTTCCTCCAGTACCCGAGGCATCTAGATCCTCGTCATCATTCTGTAGCTTTTTCAATACGTCTTCTTTACATGTCAGCTGTAGAATGAGATCCTCTTGTACCTTCATCTTCACCCCATGATCAATAACGATCTCACGGAGGGACTTGGTCTCTTTTTGACAAAAGGAGACATAGCTCATCAGCTTTCGTTGATTGTCCGGCATACGCTCTTGAGCCAGACGGTCAGCAGCCATCTGATTCTCATACAGATGAACCAAACTTAAAAGCATGTTCATCTGATTCTCGTGTGGCATAGCATGAAATGATGGAGGCATCGGCTGCACAGGACCTTGGGGACGATTAAGCCTCATGAATGAAATATCCATAGGTGGTGGAGGCATCATCGTCGGGGTTGGTGAAACCACCGATGAAACCATAGTAGGCCTTGGAAATGTTGATAAAACAGATTGCAGAATCATGCCAAGCCTAGGTTCTGAAGTGAGTGTGGTCGTCAATGTGAGTTCCGGAGTGCTAGTAGCAAGCGGTACCGCTGGTCTTTGAATAGCAGACGACCTTGGAAGCTGAACTCCAAATGAAATACCAGCTCCTTTAGTTACCCGTCTTTTAGATGGCTCTTCACTAGCCACTACTTTTCCCTTTCGCTTCCGTTGAGCAGCAAGAGCAGCCGTTGCCTCAACTTCATCACGACGTTGGTGATCATCCCCACCTTCATCACCATCGTCACCATTATCACCATAGTTCCCACCTTGACCTCCTTCACGCTCAATATCCGAATCATCATGGATCCAACAATCATTAAAAGGACATACATAAACAGGATCAACCAGATGACCAATCAAGCGCTTATTCCGAGGATGTGGATCCTTCCTGTAAGACTTCATTCGTTTGACAGTATCGGCTGTCATATGTTCTAGTGGCATCATATCATTCACCATTGTTTGGTCAATAACCAAGTTCGTAATCAAATCTTGAACCATCAGATGATTGAAACGTGGATACATCAGAAACTTCCCACGTCTATTCTTCATCGTAAAATTCTCCTTAAGATGATAGAAGATCATCTCTGAGAAATTGAATCGCTTGTTCAGGATTAACGTAACAAATGCCGATTGAAGCATGACTCGGCATTCGTCAAATCCACCATTTCTCCCACCGAGGCAATGGATAAGAACATGTAATAGATACTTGTAAGTAGGACAGACGTATGCTTTGATGTACATAGAGTTGTCAAGATAACCAGCGTAGAACACACGATTAAATAATCCTCGTATCAGTTCCTTGTCAAATTCACTTGGTCGTCCATTGTATCCCCAAACTTTTGCACTCGTCTAATCACACCATGAGTGATAGTGATTTGCCTTGTGTTAATCTCAGCCACAACGTGATCTTCTGCTGCAATATACCGTGCTGAGTTCCAGAATTGGCGTACAATGCTGTAAAGTACAGTCGGTCTAGCAGTTATAGCATAATGTATACAAGATCTCCTCATGAAAGCTAGCATATCCTCAAACAGGTTCTCATCAGCAAAGTTTGTACCAACAAAGGCACAAATATTATTCTTGTTGTCGTACGGGAGCATTGATAGGTCATGTTCTTGTTGTTCTTGTGGCTCAGCAGCAGTAGGATCTTGAACAATATTTTCAGCCATAACTGAGAAAACTAAACCGAGACTTAGTAAAACAAACAATAAGTAATATTAAAATAAATTAAAACTTTATTTTTATAATAATTTAAATAATGTCATTCGTTAAATAATCTGATTCGTTATAACGAATTGATGTTAAGTTATAACTAATTGACTAATTCGTTATCAAGTAAATAATATGAATTAGACTTAGCGAATCAGTGGTGAAGAGATAACGAATTAATTATTGATTCGTTATCAGTTTTGATGAAAGAGCTGATTCGTTAGACCTTAGTAACGAATTGAACACAAAGTAGTTTCAATTCGTTACATTATAACGAATAACCACTAATAAGCTTAATGTTTGACTAACTAGGTCAAAGTCAAATTTAACAAGAACACTAAAAGTCAAGATTCAAATCTGGAATCAATTAGCATATACTTAACGACGTAAAGCCGAACAAATGATCTCAAGGATCTCGAAAACACATCGTAGCAAGATTCGTATAGTCCATTTAGATTAAAAAGAGACATAAATTAGGTTTATTGTAGATTGTATGTATAAGTTAAAAACGAATGTATAATCGACCAAAAAACTATCAAGATGTTCATAATGATTGACGAAAAACATTACGTTTTGATTCCCATTACCTTGCGATTCTTAATTAGTGAACAAAATAGGGTTTAGATGATGTTGAGATTTTCAGAAAATTTTGGCAGAGGTTCGTTGCTTAATGGAGAAGAAAGGGAATAGTGAATATGACGAATGAAGTTCACATTTCTATATAAATAATGATATGAAACAGTTCCCAAGGCAGCGAATCATCTGGTTCGTTTAAATTTGAAATAACGAATCAGTTGATTTGTATCATAATAGTTACACGTGGCAAACGAATTAAAGTTAATTCGTTAATAATTAACACAAATTAATAACGAATTGGCAGCAATTCGTGATTAGTTCGTGCTTTTAATTCGTTAAGTTATCTATAACGAACTTTGGTCATTCGTTACAGAGTGGCGGAATCGAAGTAGCTAACGAATTAGCTAATGAATTACAGTCATTCGTTATAAGTAACCTCATTCGTTATACATGAGTAACGAATTACATTTATTTAATTTTAAATTGAATAAATAAATCAATTAAATAAAAAGAATATTTAAATTAATAAATAAAACAACAAAATCACGTATCTCGATGATCAAATGTTTTAACTTACCTTACCCTATTCAGTAAACGGTAATACCTTAACGTGTTTTACGCTTAAAAATTCTTAACTTAAAATGAATTAAATAATATGTAAACGAAAAGGTAAAATATTTTTTGTATTTTGTGATATGATTAAATGTTTAATTAAAGTATAGAATATCATAAACTATCAGCCTCTAATCTCGGTTCAAGCTTAATTTGATTTTTACCGTATCACCCCAACTTGACTAAAACCATTATATTGTCGACAAAAATTTTGAATTTATTGAAATTATTGAGCAATGCATCAAGTTTCCTTTACTGTCAGTGAGTATGCACGAGTCCATCTGTTGGCTTACATACATTGTATCCCCTAGGGTCCGTTTCTTACTGGTATTGAGACGCGCGCAAGGGAGGAACAAATGTTTGACTAACAGCGGATTTTGATCAAGTTGGTAATTTAATTTGTACGATGTACATCAGTGATCAAGTTTATTGACTTTTGGATTGCTCTAAAAGAGAGTGAAATATTCATGCATATGAATACCCAGATGATTAAGCCGCATAAAGACTCACAGTGTCCAGAACCCTAACGCTTGTTATTTGCTTTATTTTATTTTTGGTGATCAGACAAAAATAATGCTTGAGTATGATAGGCTATTACATTTCTGCCATCTTTACTCTAACAGTTTGTTTAAGACCTATCAATGCACCAACGCAATTAAGAAATCAGTCTTTTAAGCTTATTTCTTTCTGGATATGGGACCAGATGATCAATGTACTATCATTTTCTCTTTTTGCTTCAAAAACTCAATTTTTGAGGAGCATAAAAATAAATTCAATCGCCCCAGTCATTTTCAGTCTATAGATTAATGACTATCCTATCAATCTACAAGTAGATAATAGGACCAAAGCATGCAAGCATGTTCCACAAACTTAAATGACTGACATAATTTTCAGCGAGCGAATAAAGTAAAAACGCATAACAATCGCCCTAACTACGTTCTATTGTCAGGTAAATGGTTATCCTGAGCATTTACGAGTAAACATCAGGACCAAACATATACACGTATATGTCCTTCAAATGTAAGTAATTGACATAATTTTCAGCGAACGTATGCAAAAATGTTTTTGGATTTTCTCTTTACATACATAAAAACACAACCTTTTTGTCTTTTTCAAATTTTTATAAAACAAAATTTAAAAATTCACAATATTTTTTTCTTTTCAGATTTTCCGAACAAAAAGCACAATATTTTTTTTTTGTATTTTTTCATTAAATTTTTAAATATTTTTGGTTTTTCTCTATACAAACAAGAATCAACAATATTTTTGTATTTTTCATTTTTCAACCCCAAAACTTAAAACATAAAAATAAATGAAAGAAAATCATAAACTAAAAACAAAATAAAGATAATTGTCCTTGTTTAAGGACCTCAACAAGTGCCTTAAGACCGTTTAGTCCAAGTAAAAAGTTAAAATGTCGGTCCCGTAATGATCACTCAAACTCACAATAAGTGTCACAACCCACACGGAAAAACGCGTCGACAAGAAGGTTGGTGACTGTGCTATTTAGGGTAAGAACAAATATTTGTTAACGGCGGAATTAGAAACAAACAGAAGTGTTGCTTAAAAACCAATAAATGTAACAAACACAAATAATAACTCAAAAGATTTCCATTTATAGAAAGGTTTCATACAAATGTAAATCGATTAGGGTTTCTTGTAACGAATGTTTATCCGTACTAATCTTAGGACATCCGTCACACTTACTCAGGAATATTCGATTAGGTCTGAAAAGTGTAAAGTGGCAAATCCGGCCGTCGTCTGTAGTCTCTCCTTTTAGGCGTGCCCTAAAATATTCTATTTTTAGGCCTGCCATCACCTGACAGCTGTCATTCCTTCTAAAACCCTAATGATTGGTACATAATCATATTACATATTCAAAAACAGTCTAAGTGTAAAAACAGGTCTTCGGGCACACTTTGTGCCATTTGTCTTCTTCGATAAGACTTGGTAACCTTGAAGTGTGCTGGTGAACAGTTCTCTGGGTAGACTTTAGTTAGAGTATTTTCAAAGAAAATACTCGCCTAGCAGACTTCAATCTTCTTGACCATAGAAAACTTTGCTCGATATGGTCCTACGAGCAAACTGTTCTTCATGAATCCCTTCAACTCTTTGTTAATTAATAACTTATTAAGCAAACCAAAGTGTGCTGGTAACACTGTTTGAACTGTGCTGGTAGCACTTTAGCTTGCTCGGAGTTGAACCTTGCTGGAGAAAGTACCTAGAATATTTTTTGATCACTTTCAATAAGCATGCTCGGACTACTGTTCATTTTTCAAACCTTGCTAGATCTTCCAAATACTTTGCTTCAAAAGCTTGGTTTAACCAAGAGTTTGCTGGAAGGCAAACAATGCCTGGCTTGACGAACACCTTTGCTAGACAAAGTGAACCCTGCTCGGATAATCACTTAAGAAGACTTCAAGAAGATAACCTTGCCCGATAGGCAAAATACCTTGCTAGGACAAGTAAACCCTGCTCGGATGTCCAAGTGAGCTCGGTTTCCATACTTATCCATTTCCAAGGAGTGTTGAGAAGATTCCAATCTCCTTTAATAATCATTAAGTCATTTCATGTCAAATTCTTGACTCAACAATCTTCCTCTAGATTGGAACACCTCAGCTATCCCAAAACACCTCTAAGGTTACTTACACTTAGTCAAAATACATATCAAATCAAAATCAAATTACATATTAAAATCAAAATATTACATAGTTGAAAATTTGTCCAGTGGACAATACAAAGCAAACCCTACACTAAAAATCTTCATTTTATTGTAATGTGGGCTACTTGTCTTCTTCCAACTATCACCGATCCTTCCCTTTGCTTGAAAATGGACAAAATTTGATAATGAGGGTGATTCTCAGGAATTGTCATTTCCACTATGTCCCTCAGATCTTCATTGTGCACAAAAATCAGATCTTCATCATTTCTTATAATACCTAATATAAGTCCATCTGAATTACGAAGAATGTAGTGGACTTCATTTTCTTTGTAGTCTATCTCAGCAATTCTGCCATTCTTCTGGACTTCATGATTTGGACGAGTCATTCTCCTCCTCATGCATATACAAGTGTTCATATTGTACAAGAGATTTTTGTTTCAGACTTTTGAAACAAAGTCATATTCAGCATCCCTTATGCTCCTTATACGTTTTGCTCGTTTGTTCTTTTCATGCTTGGTCAGCTCCTATTTCTTTCTTTAATTCAGCAGAGGAAATCCTTTTTCAGCTTCACTTTTTAAATATTTTGACAACTCATTCTGTTGTCTCCCAGCCATCTTGTTTCTATTATGATCGTCATATAAGTCAAGATTGGCCATTATTTCCAGCTGCTCTCTTATATATTCAGCAAAGTCATCTTTAAAAATGATCTTTCTTAACTGTCTGCTTTGCATGATTACTTTTAAAGTTGCGAGACAGAGTCATAGTAGAGTGTCATTGGTAAGTCTATGTCAGTTTGAGGCCTTTCTACCCTTTGAGTTCCACCTCTACTTGACTCACCCTGGTTTGTTGAAGTATATCTTCTTGAAGCTGAGGGCCTTGTTGGAATAGACTTCATTCGTTTAGTGGCCCCCATGACTCCAAATTTCTTCTTGTACATTTCAACTACTAACTCAACAGGCATCATCATCAGGTTAACCAAATTCTCACCTCCATCCCAAAATAGTCTCCCAATCATCTCCATTTTTCTGTTATCTCTGAGCTGCCCAGCTGATATAAATCTTCCATCTGTGAAGCTCCTGGGATTCACTCCTTCTAACAACACTTTCTCCCATTCTGCTTTCTATTCGTAAAACAGTTGTTTCACCTGTGCTTTTCCCAACATATCAAAAGCCTTTTCATTCATTCCTTTCTGCTTCACCATCACTTCTTTCAAGATTTTTATCATCTCTTCATTTTCCCATAGGTCCGTTCTTTCAATTGGCTCAGTTTTTACTTCCACAGGAACATGAGTAACTTTGGCTTTTGCACTTTCCAGTTCTTCCTTTTCATTTTCAGCCCTTGTCTTCTCTCTCAGGGTCATTAACCTTCTCTTCTTGGCAGGTGGTTCAGGTTGATCTCTCTTTAATTTTTCTTTCTTTAACAATCTGCTGTAGTGAGACTCAACTGCAGGCTTTGAAAAACTATCCACCATCTCAGGTGCCATACCTCTTTCAATCAAATAACCACATTTTCCAACATATATTTTCTTTAATTCTTCAATTCTTTCTTTCAACCTTTCCCTTTATTCCCTTTCCCTTATTTCTCTATTCATATTAAAATGTTCTTCAAGGTTTTTGAAGGTCATTTTAGTCAAGTTTTTTTTTCAGAGAATCCACAACCTCTCAAATAGTCCCTGTATCTCAAAGAATCTTGGTTTTTCTTCTTGTAAGTCCCCCCCGGGGCGTCGCCGATCGATACGAGATCCGCACGAGGTCTAGGAGTGCGGAATCCTCCTAGACTCGTTTATTGGTGTAAAGATGAAGAACACAAACACGTACACGAACAAGTACACGAACAAATACAAGAACGGGATAATCAAATCTGCAGATTCTTATATAATAATCAAAACACGTTACATACCGTAACCAAACAGAAAACACGACTGACCCGAGGTGAGCTCTACCTCGGGTCGTCTCACCTGACTCTCCTTGTCTCTTACTCTCTCTAAACAAACAAACTGCTCAAAACACACACTAATTTCTGGATTACCAACCCTAAACAATAAACAGCCGATATATAAACACAACTTCACGGGCTTGGGCTTGGGCCTGTAGGCGAAGTTGCTACAACTTCGCCTATGGCGAAGTTATTCTAACTTCGCCTGTAGCAGAAGTTGTTACAACTTCGCCTATGGCGAAGTTGTTCAAACTTCGTACTCCGATTCGGCTGAATAGAATTGCATAGCGACGGTCACAAAACATGCACCAACAGACTCCCCTTTGACCGTTGCTCTCAATTCTAACAAACACGAAAGATCATCTGTTACAAAACATGCACCAACAGACTCCCTCTTAACTGATGATCTTCTGTTTGCCCTTCAACCAGCCGTGTCTGAAACTGTCTTGTAGCTTCACAAATCTACCAATCACCCAGTGTAGGTTCCCTGGACGGATCACACGAGATATCCCGATATACACAGGAGCGGAATCCCTGTGTAGATCGTTACGGACGTAGAACACAAGCACACGTACACACGAACACGATACGAACAAACACACGTTATATTAATAACTCAAACCGTGATACTTACAGACTCTCGACCTCACGTCACTTGACTCACTGAATTACACGTAAAATAACCAACTCGATCAACTAATCAATCGTAAACAGTAAACTGTAAACTATATAAATACACGACAACTTCGCCTCAGGCGAAGTTGTCCTTAACTTCGCTCGTTCAACAAGTTCGCCTAGGCGAACTTGTCAACAACTTCGCTTGGTTAACAAGTTCGCCTAAGCGAACTTGTCAACAACTTCGCTTTAACAAACAAATACACAAACAATATTACAGACTCGATTACAGACATTAGACATATGAACTACTGACATCTATGCACCAACAGACTCCCCCTTGGCAGTAGCTTCATATCTTGATCTTTCAGCTCTTGTCTCGTAATCCTGTATCTTCAAGCGTGCACTCCTTCTCTAACACACACCGTGACTACTCGCTGATATTTCCTTGCTTCATCCTTCCAAGCAGGAATATAGAATATCTTCTTTTCATTCAACACTTGTAGATCAGCTTTCGATAAGTTAACAAGATGCATCGGATCTTACACCCTCAGCACTTCTTGTTCATCTTCGTCTTCCATCACGGCTTCAGCAGTCTGGCAATCAACGTACCACCATTTTAGATTCTTCAACACATCTTGAGGCATAGTCTTCATTGGAACCTCCTTGATGCATCGGATCGGTTTGTACTTCATCACCATCCATGGCTTGCCATCTGCTCTCAATCCCCTTTCTGTATCCTCCACGAGCTTTCCCTTCTGTGGCTTTAATAATTCAAACTTCTTCTCTTTTACGCTTTCCTTCCACACAATCTTCTCAATCACTCTTGCCATGTTGTTGTCACTTCTATTTATCAGGCCCAACCTGGCCAAATCCTTCACTTCACATTCCGGCAACGTATTGAGAGATCTCAACATTCTTTTGAAGTATTGAATACCATCGTAACGCTTCACCACAAACAACTTTATTTGTTCATCATATATCCAACAGATAATTCCCTTCTTCGACTCAGCATAGCCTTTGATGTTATAACTCTTCTTGAACATGGCTGGAACAGCAGGCTTCTTGGTCTTAATAAACCAATGAGCACAGCCTTCCTTCCACCTAGGCTGCTCCTCCTACTCAGTCTCGTCTATCTCAGTATCCATGTCGGCTTTCTCAACATCAGGGATCTCGTGTTCAACCTCTTCTTCTACTATCTCCCCCTCTTCTATTCCATCTTCAATCACAATCTGCTCACCGATCTTCTCAATCATATCACTCGGCAGCACATCTTCATCAAACAACACATCATCGCTGAACATATCATCGTCAAGCTCCTTCAGCGAATCAATCACGTCATCCTCAACTAACACCACATCATCACCACCAGCCGCGTCGGTAGACTCCCCCTCAGTTGTGGAAGTACCAAGAGCTTGAGAGTTCTTGGCAGCTCACCACCAGCATCTTTCGTTGCATTGGGATCATCGTCTCGGTCATTTCTTCTTTTAGTTCTGAGCTCGTCGCCCTTACAGCTCATCTCCCCCTGAGATGCCAAGAACTCCTTCAATGTATCTATAACTTTCCCATGCTCAACCAGGAGGGATGCCTGTAGTTGATTTGCTTCCACTAGGCTTTGAATAGTCTTAGATTGCTCAGCCACGATCCGCTCTAGTGAAGCTATTCTCTCTGAGTCTGAAGTAGGCGTAGGCGAGACACCAGAAGCAGGCGTAACCGCAGGTGGTACCATACCTGATAACCCTGCAGCATTGACGACCGTTGACTCTACAAAACGTGCAGCTACCACCGACTGAGTAAGCGTTGGAGGCGGTAAAGACACGATCTCCGGAGTCGACGTCTGGATAGCAGTGATGGATGGAATGCCAGCCGATGATGTAGCCACCACGGGAACATCCGCAGCGCTTGTACTTGTCACCTGTACAGAAGAAGGAACGATAGACATACCAGACAGTGCGGCCGGAGCGAAACGTACCATCCTTGAAGTCTCTCCAGCTCCCATGCCAGCACCTGTCCTCTCCCGTCTTGATCTTCTTATCAGCTTATGTATATCTTCTTCCTCCTCTGACTCATCATCATCCTCCGTTCTCTTTCTCTTCCCTATCGTTCTCTCTCGAGACACCATCAACCGTCTCCCCTCATTCATAATCTCATCCAAATCGGAGTCAGCCATCGACGTAGCTGCTCTAGTCATACTCACACCCAAACCTTGTGCAGCCGAGACCTGCACCTCTTCAACTTGATCCATATCAAAATAGCCTTGACCTCCAAAGACAGCGTCAAGATCTATATCCTCTGCAGCAGACACAACAGGCACAGCAGGAGCAGGAACAGCTTGAGTTGCTATTGCCTGTCGCGGTTGAGGATCTCTGAACTCGTTCCCACCAGCAGGAACATACTCTGGGTTAATTAAAAACCCAAACAGTGGAGTATGCCTGGGACGACGTTCAGGGTTGCTCCTCGCACTCGAAGTGCGGCATTGAGCAAAGATACGTTTGCTCACCGATTCCACGTATCTTATCGGGCGTCTCTGAGGTAGACTCGGAGCCACATGGTTCAATATCATTTGGATAAAACGTGGGTACATAATGAACCGCTCCCGAGACATCGCCCTTCTTTGCCTGTCAATCTCGTAAAAGACCATCTGACTGAAACTGAAGCGTTTATTGTAAGTCAGTGCAGTCATTGCAGACTGCATGGTCGCACCCATACCGTCAGTGCCCGCCTTCCTCCCAGACATGCAAACTATCATAACGTGCATGAGGAAGCGCCACTGATCTAGAAGGAAACCCTTCCTCCTCTGGGTATCAGCTAATGGACCAGAGTAGCCCATTCGGAGAAACGCTCCATCACGAAAGGGAGCGACAAACTCAGTTGGATCGTCTCGAGTCTCCTCTCCAAACCGTAGCGCCACCCGGATCTGTTCAGAATTGAACTGAACTTCTTGATTGTTCACTGTCGCTCTCATGACTGGGGGCTCAACACGACAGTCGTATACAACCGTCTGCCAGAAGTCTTCGATATTCGGTAGAGATATCGGCAGAGTGTTTGTGATCGCATGAAAAATCCTCGAGCGCAGGAGGAAAGTTATGATCTCGCGATAATCCTCAACGCCGCTCGCTTCCGGGTCAAGTGTAATGTACATATTGTGACCCGGGAAAAATTGTCTCTGATTGTCACCATCATCTCCTCCTGCACCTCCAGCACCAGCTACCGCAGCCATATCTGCAACAAACTAACCAAGTTAGAATGACATAAAGACATAGCACAAGTTCGCTTTGTTACAATGAGCGAGGTTGTGATAAACTCTGTATAGGCGAAGTTAAAGTTGAGGCGAAGTTGGGAACAACTTCGCTTCAGCTTTAAGTTCGTCTAATTAATATTAAGTAAAAATGATCTAGGCGAAGTTAATGTTAACTTCGCCTCATCACAACATCGCCTCAGTCGAATTTAAGTTTCAGGCGAAGTTACGGATAACTTCGCCTCAGGCGAACTTAAGCTTCGGGCGAAGTTACGGATAACTTCGCCTAAACCCTAACTTCGTCTGAATCTGAATCGGCGACAGTTAGGAATTATGGAACAACGTGCAGTTGATGATTCGGCTAGTATAGACGATTAAGTACTCTTAAACACAAGTTTTAAGGACATGTTGACGATCAGTATGTTTATTAACACGTAACAACAAGTTTTGAAAATCGGTTGAATGTCCGACGATTCGAGGTTATTAACCCGGTTGTCAAAACAACCTTAGATTAATCAAAGAACATATAACATGTGATAAACGAACCCTAACAACCTTTAGATCGGTTTGAAATCGAAGAACAAGATAACACAAAGGATTAGTATAAGTTCGCTGTGAATAAGATAAGTTCGCTGAGTTTGAGATTAATGAACAGGAATGACTGTTGATAATCCTTATATATGGGCGGAGTTATTCAGGCGATGTTACGGATAACTTCGCCTAAGCGAAGTTAACCACAACTTCGCCTGTTCAACAACATCGCCTATATATTTACAAAATCAAACCTTATAATTTGAACATTTTTCAATTAACTCTTTAAAACATCCCATTAAGAAATAAATGACATGATCAATTCTAAGTAACCAGTTAAAAAATCATAAAACTATCTAAGTACAAAAACTTAAAAAATTTAAGGTATAAGGGATCAAATTTCAGTCTCGATAGGGACTGCTACGTTTTAGAAAAGATCCAAACAGGAATCATACTAATTACGTGACTGTCACATAGATCCGTGTTTAGCTGTATTATGACATAAAGAGACAGGTTGTAAGCAAGTATAACTTAAAGTGGTTTTCATCGTTTCTATGATACGAGTTAGGTTCGATTAAGCCTCAAAATTTAAGTGAGCAACAACTCAGAAATGTTGATGCCTCCTATCTATCCTCAAAGCGTATTTGACTTTCCCCAAGTCACCCCGAATTGACTTCGACCCATAGTGTCTGATTAAGTTGTAAGTACTCTTCATCTGTTTCCCGTTCTTCTTCTTACTCTAAGATTGAGAAGTCTTGATTTTAATCATCACTAATATGTTTCAATAACTCCAAATATATATATATATATATATATATATATATATATATATATATATATTTTTAAATAAACATAGACTTCAAAGTAGTAATTAACTGCAAGTCCCGAATCTGGATCACTGCAGTATCTTGAGACGCGCTCTTCACGGGAATCAGAACACACATGGGCTCGTGTATGACTGGGTAATCGCTTTTCTGCCTATCATTTGGAAAGATATATATGAAGACACGCAAAACTCTTAAGAAGTTTCCACGTAAAATCAAGTAAAATTAGTTTGTATCACATCTACTTTTACGCACCATTAAAAGTTACTATGACATACAATTACTGTCCTAAAGCCTTTTAAGCCTAATAACTTCACTAGTTAAACACACAGAATTAGTATATCTATCATTTTCCAAGGTTGGATCAATTTTCCGTTTAACATAGCTAACGAACTTCTTACGAAGTAACAGACTTGAAAAATAATTTCATTTCCCCCAGATCATCAGTATCGATCTGGTCATAGTCTTCATCTAGCATCGCTGGATCAACCACCTTTCCTTGAATATAGTTTTCATATGAAGCAATAAATGAAGCATAGAGGCCAAACTGCTCTTCAGCAGATTTGACGCTCATTGGCATCTTAGAGTAATTATTGCTTGAGGAACTTGAAGATCCACTACTCTTGCTTGCTGTCTGTTGAGTACCACTTGATCCACCCGCAACAAAGCAAACATCCCCATTTGAGTTTACTGACACATGCCCCTCCTGTGAAGAATTGGCACCCGACTCACCCTTCGAGTAGTAGGCGGCAGAATCAGTCTTAGAACTTGTATTGGAGTTTACTTTAGCACCGTACATGCCTGGATCTTGAACCTGATCCATAGATGTTTCTTTTCTTACCTTATTATGCTCAAAAGTTCTGAGCTTGTTGACAGCTGTTTCAAGATCATAAGTAGGGAAGTCCTTGTCTTCCCTCATCAGTACAGTATACATCTCCCATTTTGGTGGGAGAGCATCGAGAAGTTTTTCCACAATCTCTTCTTCTCGGTATGAAATGGAGTAGTTACTCAATTCAGTCATTAGATGATAATATCGAGTGATAATGTCATCCAGAGATTCATTCTTTAAGTACTTAAAGACTGCAAATTGAGTCTTGAGCAACTTTATCTTTGAAGCCCGAATACCTACATTTCCTTCAAATCTGCTCTCAAGAGCTTCCCAAAGCTCTCTAGCTGATGTATACTTTCTGAATGTATGGAGGATCTCCTGTGGAAGAGCCATTGTGATTGCAGCATGAGCCTTGCTCTCGGCTTCATACATCTTTTTCTCCTCCTCTTCCATCTTACTGTATTTCTTGATTTGGTCTCGACCCTCATACTCCATGATTGGTGGAATATATCCATCTTGGATGTATACCCACATCTTTGCATCCTGGTACTTAACGTATTGTATGAACCGATCCTTCCACGCGACAAAATCGGTTCCCTTCAGCAACCTTGGGGCCTTTGTAGCTGACCCCGCTTCAACTTCCATCTTTACAAGCTCCGAAATGTTGATCGACGACATTTTTCTTGAAGACTAAGAAACCCGAAAAATTCTAAATAGGCGAAGTTAAAAAACAATTCCTCGGAACAGTACTGTAGGCGAAGTTAAGGATAACTTCGCTTAAGTAATAACTTCGCTGGATCCTTTTTAAATTCGCGTGACTGGGCGAAGTTGAGAATAACTTCGCTTAGGGTAAGCGAACTTAGAAATTAGGCGAACTTGAAGAAAACTTCGCTGAGCTAGGCGAACTTGATGAGAACTTCGCTGAGTTAGGCAAAGTTGAGGAGGTAGGCGAAGTTGTGGATAACTTCGCTTCTCCTTATATCTTCGCTGAAACCCTACGTATCCTGACGTCAACTTCGCATAATGAACAGCAACTTCGCCTGACGAACTTAAACTTTCCGCAGATCTGAAAATCGGATTTTAACGACGATTTTGACGGTTTAAAGGCTTGAACACACTGGTAGGAGGCTAGAATGAGCAAAAACACCACAAACTCGTCCCGTGAATACCCGAAATGAGACGAATTCTACACCCGCGTGAATATCCCGAACCACACAATCGAGCAAATGCTCTGATACCAATTGTAGGTTCCCTGGACGGATCACACGAGATATCCCGATATACACAGGTGCGGAATCCCTGTGTAGATCGTTACGGACGTAGAACACAAGCACACGTACACACGAACACGATACGAACAAACACACGTTATATTAATAACTCAAACCGTGATACTTACAGACTCTCGACCTCACGTCACTTGACTCACTGAATTACACGTAAAATAACCAACTCGATCAACTAATCAATCGTAAACAGTAAACTGTAAACTATATAAATACACGACAACTTCGCCTCAGGCGAAGTTGTCCTTAACTTCGCTCGTTCAACAAGTTCGCCTAGGCGAACTTGTCAACAACTTCGCTTGGTTAACAAGTTCGCCTAAGCGAACTTGTCAACAACTTCGCTTTAACAAACAAATACACAAACAATATTACAGACTCGATTACAGACATTAGACATATGAACTACTGACATCTATGCACCAACACCCAGCGTCTTCCATATCAGATCTCTCCTTCAGTGTAAGCTTCTCCGACAATATAGATTGAGGTCTTTGAAATGCATGCATCCTCGTGCCTAATTAATCATCTCAACCAATCACGTGAGTCCTTCTGACTTCCCCAACACGTGAAGTTGGGCTTCCTCCACAACTTCACCAACTCGTCGGCATACGATAAGGTTTAATCTTCAACTACTCAACATCAGGTGATCAATTTCATCACAAAACCACCTTGACAGAATCTAACACATGACCATTAATTAATCCGAAGCATCTTCAATCACCAGGGATAACGATCAAGAACATAAACACTTTAGTTCCCGATTAAATCCAACTTGTTCCAGAATTTTCACTCTAATAAATAAGCATCCCGTTTCAGGATCCAATTCTCGAACGCCTTGAAAATAACATAAATAATATGCTCTGACCGCAATCCAGTAATGACAAAAACCTTCAATTCAATTTGACTTTCTTCAGTTGGTCATCCTCGAACAACAACAATTTCATTGCCCACAAACACCCAAATATGTGTCAATATCCAGTATCAATCAATATCCCATTCACAAACTCAACTCCATATCCAGAGTTGACACGTATTTGTTAACACGTAAGACCCAGAGATAACAAGTTTCACTCGTTGAACGAACAACGTCTTCGGTCTCACAATAATCGTGTACACCTGGCCATACAGACGAAAACTCCAAAACACTCTTTTTTTTTTTTTTTTTTTTTCTCGTTAACTTCGCCTAAAGTTAACTTCGCCTGTCCATAACATCACCTGACTGATAAGCGAACTTGTGAGGTAGGCGAAGTTGTGGATAACTTCGCTTAACCTTATATCTTCGCCTAAACCCTAAAATTTAAGCGACAACTTCGCCTGAACCCCATAACTTCGCCTGCGGCGCTGTTCAGCCAAGAACACATCAGATTCGTGCCAGAAACACCAAAACGCAGATCTCGAACCATAGCATAAGAGCCTAAGGCTCTGATACCACATGTAAGTCCCCCACGGGGCGTCGCCAATCGATACGAGATCCGCACGAGGTCTAGGAGTGCGGAATCCTCCTAGACTCGTTTATTGGTGTAAAGATGAAGAACACAAACACGTACGAACAAATACACGAACAAATACAAGAACGGGATAATCAAATCTGCAGATTCTTATATAATAATCAAAACACGTTACATACCGTAACCAAACAGAAAACACGACTGACCCGAGGTGAGCTCTACCTCGGGTCGTCTCACACGACTCTCCTTGTCTCTTACTCTCTCTAAACAAACAAACTGCTCAAAACACACACTAATTTCTGGATTACCAACCCTAAACAATAAATAGCCGATATATAAACACAACTTCACGGGCTTGGGCTTGGGCCTGTAGGCGAAGTTGCTACAACTTCGCCTATGGCGAAGTTATTCTAACTTCGCCTGTAGCAGAAGTTGTTACAACTTCGCCTATGGCGAAGTTGTTATAACTTCGCCTATGGCGAAGTTGTTCAAATTCGTACTCCGATTCGGCTGAACAGAATTGCATAGCGACGGTCACAAAACATGCACCAACACTTCTGCATTCTCCTCCTAATCTCATCATTTTCTTTTTCAATCAACTTCTGCAACTCTTCATCAGAAAGAGAAGCTAATCTTTCAAACTTGTGCCCAAATGTGGCCAGTTTCACAATTAATGGATTTTTCCTTTGAGCTTCATCTAGACTGTGTTGAATATTTGCCATTTGTTCATCTGTAATTCAACATGTGGGGACACAATATCAACCTTTTCAGCCTCAGCTGGCATATCACCTTGTTCATTATTATCATTATCATCTTAAGATGTGTCTTCCTTTTCAGTTGATTCATTCACAGCATCAATCTTTGCTTCTTCAAGATTGAGTAAATCCTCAGGCCTAACTATCTGAATTGGTGTAGGCCTTATTAGACTTGGCTGCTCCTCTGGGCTCTTAGCAAAGTACTCATATTCATCATTCAATTTAGCCTCCTTTAAATTTGGCACATCATCAGGCCTATATATCTTAATTGGATCAGGCCTCAAAGGTCTTTCCTTCACTTCAACAAAGTATTCATTCTTTTTATCCCATTTACACCTTTTAGCTAATTTTTCTTTATGAGCTTGTTCATCAGCCTTTCTTTTTTTTGTATATATATTTGCAAATCTAATAACCTTTGTTGCGAACTCCTCATGCAACTTAGAGAGCTTTTCCTTCAGTTTTTCTATTGTTTCTCTAGTTTCCCCCTGATTTGAAGGTTCTTCATGTTCAGCTTCTTTTTCAGTCTCCTTTTCAGGTTCCTTGTCAGGTTGATTTTGGGATTGACTGAACATACTTACAACCATGGCTAAGGAATTACCAACCTCTTAAGCCCTTGTCATATTTATTAACATTTCAATTACCTCTTGCTCCTCAACACCTTCTTCATCAAGTACTTTTGCAATATTAGCCTGTTCAATCTATGTTCCCTGCTCTGCCAGCTCTTCTACAGTCAGGGTTTGGGCAATGTATTCCTTCTCCCTTGTTTCTTTTATAACATTATCAAGCCTTCTGGCAGCAGCAACATTTTCATCTTCTTCCTCTTCCTCATTCTCATTCTCAATATTTGCCTTTTCAGTAATAACAGGCTCTTCCTCTTCATTAGCAATAGTTTTCCCCTTTTCTAATCTTCTTTTCTTTTCCTCTTCTGTTTATGGAGGAAAGTTATCAATATCCTCCGACAACTCCTTCATCTCTTCATCATGCACAACCTTCTTGGAACCCTCTTCTTGAGTTTCTGGTTCAGTGTGAATTGGTTCCTCAGTTGCAGCTTCTTCCTCTATTACAACATCAGTAGCAGCATCAGTTGTTGCCATATTGTCAATATTTTGTTCCATCTCATCCACAATCTCTTTCTCTTTCCTTAACAACTCATCCTCAACATCTTCAGTCACAGTGTTCAACACTTCATTGTTCACATTACAGTTCTGTTTATCATCACTAGATCTATCACCATCATAATCTTCATCAAGAATCATTCTCTCACTACTGTCTTCATCACTATCTGTGACAATCGTTAATTTCAGGTTAACTCCGTTAACGCAACTCTGTCAATTCAAACTTTAGATTTATTGAATCTAAACGCAAACCTCATTACATTTAAACTAGGGTTTAAATGACGCTTAACACTTACTACATGTGTAGTAGTCTTCCGGGATTTGCACCGAAACGCAAACGATTGATGAATAAACGAAAAACACTAAAACACTAATTATGTGATAATTATGTGTTAGGATTATGTTTTATGTGATAATATTATTGTCATGTTAATTTAATGTGCAAGTTATGATAGAAGGTTCTAGAAAAAGTAATACTTAATGTTAACTTAATGTGCAAGTTATGATAGAATGTTCTAGAAAAAGTAATACTTAGGAGTTGAGGGGCCAAAGTGTAACATCTTAGTCTATAAATACATGATAAACCTAAACCCTAACTTCCATTCCCATTCCTCTAGAAAAATCGGTCCAAACCCTAACTTCCCTTGTTCCTTGAGATCGATCCATATACATACACACACACTCAAGATCTTTCAAGTTTGATTGAAGATTAAGGTGCTAGGAAGGTATAAACAACTATTCTATGCATTCTCTATGTTTAATTGTTAGTTTTATTGGGTGAATTATAAGCCTTAATGGCCGATTTCTAGGGTTATGGTATTCATGTGATTCTTGAATTGATTTGATGATGATTGATAACTAGATTGATATTGTTGCATGATTATTGTTGTGTCTTTGATTTGAGTTCAAACAAAAACCCTAATCATGTATGTAAGGTGTAATTGATGTGCATGGATATTGTTTATGGAGTCTAGAGTGTTATATGGATGCATGGTAGTTCATAGATTGTTATTATGTTGAGTTTGGATGTAAACAGATTCTGGACAGAATGTGTATACGATGTTTAAGTGACTGTAACGAAGTGTAAACGTGAAAATTGGTTGAGATTGTGGGTACTGCAGTAAACTAGGTTGAGTCTAGTTTCTATAAAGTATAAGTTTGTAATTTTTGGACAAGTAGAAGTGTACTTTTATTATTTTACAAAAACGTGGTGCAAAGCTGAGCTGTTAGACCTGCTGTTAGGTTAAGTTGTAAATGTTATATCTCATGAACCACGAGGCCAATTGGGTTGGTTCCACTTCTGGAAGTTGACTCATTGAGTTAGGAACCAAACCCAAGTGGTCTTGCATTTATTGGATTTTTCGTTTAACGGGAATTGCAAATAACATTCTGTTGCGCATGAATCTGACTGATATGAGTTTGCTGTAATGTTTTGGTCATTATAAGAAAAATATGTGGAATAAAAATAAGATAAAATATGTTCTGGAAACCTAAGATATGTATGCTTCTGTGGTGATTTTTGGTGAATTAATTGAGACGTTATGATCGGTGAAATAGTACAATCTTTCAAGTAGAAATTCTGTCATAATAAAACTAACTGCTGAGTTGTGTAAAAATGCATGAAATATGATAGTTTTTATATATTTGTTATGTTTTGACCAAAATACCCTTGCGGGGAATAGTTGCTAATTGATTGCCATGAATTGACCAAATTGCCCTTATGGGGAATAATGGTTAGTTAATTTTGTTTGTTGACCAAAATGCCCTTACGGGGATAATTGCTAGTAAAGTATGTTATTAGTACGTGACACGAAAGTAATTGCTCACTCATGTATCGTATCACAATTGTACTTGTTTAAGTCACACACGATTCACAAACGAAACACGAAATCTGTTACGTACATATGTATTATGTGCCGAGTCTAGAGACTCGTTAAACGTACCGATACTTAGAAAATCTCTTTGTTATTTAGAACGCTAGAGAGTTTCTACGACGCGCATCACTTGGTGATCTATATCGGGATATTCTTCGCAAACAGTGAGTTTCACTTACCCCGCTCTTTGAACTGTTTTCAAACGTTTTTCACTTGGGGGAGATAACATACTCCGATAAACGCATTTTCTGAGATAAACGCATATTTAAGATTTTGTTATAAATTATATATCACTTGTAAAGGCTAAGCGGCAAACGTAACATTTGAAGTCCCACACATCGAACCGGTTAATATTTGGAATAGCGAGTCACTGTTGAGTAGTACTACTGGGTTTGACAAACCCCACCCGACGCTAAGCTCAACTGGAGGTTGAGTGGGTGTAATTTTGGCTAACACTTACCATGGTCTGGGTTGACCTGGTGACGGGCACTTGATAAACAGTCAGCTTCGGTCTCGAACCACTTAGCGATACTTGTTGTATAGATTAGCTACCTATCGATATATAATTTGACGTAACACTATCTGGTAATGCAACACTTAAACGCCGTAACGTGGTAAGGCAACACTTAAACGCCGTAACGTGGTTACGCAACACTTAAACGCCGTAACGTGGTTACGCAACACTTAAACGCCGTAACGTGGTTACGCAACACTTAAACGCCGTAACGTGGTTACGCAACACTTAAACGCCGTAACGTGGTTACGCAACACTTAAACGCCGTAACGTGGTTACGCAACACTTAAACGCCGTAACGTGGTTACGCAACACTGAAACGCCGTAACGAGGTTACGCAAAACGCTAAACGATTTATCTTATATAACTTGTGAACTCACCAACCTTGTGTTGACACTTTTAGTATGTTATTCTCAGGTAGCCGAGGCGGGCGCGCGGTTTAGGAGCATGCATTAACTGAAAACACTTTTATTCTGCAAACTTCTTTTTAACAGTTATCTTTGGTTTTAAGTCGTCCTGCGTGACGCAGCTTTTGAATTAAGGTTTATACGCTTCCGCACTTATTTGCATTTAAACGTTTTTATGGTTTGATTATAACTGATGATTCCGATCCTGCCAGTTCACACCCTCTGACGGTAAAACTCCGTTAGTGGATTTTGAGGGTGTGACAGATTGGTATCAGAGCCATTGGTTATAGCGAACTAGAAGCTGCATGCATACTAGACTATAACCGCGACGATCCATTAGTTATAATGATACGCACTGCATAGGTTTGTGTAGTCTTTGTTGTCTTATATCTTTACCTCTTTCACTCATACGCGCGCATACACGGCATACCTATAGAGATGTCGACGCTATCCTCATCATCGTCCGATCCGATGACTCATGCTCACGGGAAGGAACCGCAATTACCTACCGCATTGCCACCCCGAGTAGTCCCGGAACTCGAAACACCCGCACCAAAGAGGTACCGCCTATCCGAAGGCATTTACGAAAACGACGTTAGCTGGGATTGGTACCCTAACATGATCAGACGTATGGTCTATCGCGAACAAGTTCCCCCGTTACCTCACCCGAACCACCCTGCTTATCCCAACACCCTACCACCCATAACCGAACCTGTAGAGAGAGTTCTCGCAGCTGTTGTCTCATACTTGGAACGTGACGTGGGTTACATGCGCTATACGAGGGAGAACGTTTCCAGACTGTTTAAAGACGGAACCGAGACTCAGGAGGAGATTGCCCGCATGGCAGCGGCAATGAAAGATATGCAAGAGACTAGTGAGCAACAAACGAATGTTATGAAGAAGATGCAAGCTGAGATGATAGACTTGCAAGAGCAACTCCAAGAAGCAAGGACCCGAACTGAGATAGCGTTAGAGCGTTGTGATGTCTTACAAATGCAACTTGCTCATAACGCAGCCGAACCTGAGGCAGAGCCTGAGGCCGAGCCTGGGGCAGAGCCTGAAGTAGAACCTGAAGAAGATCCTGAAGAGGAGCCTGAAGAAGATCCCGAGGAAGATCCCGAGGAGGAACCCGAAGTGGAATCGGAGGAAGAACCGACTGAGCCAGAGGCACACTCAGAGGTGTCCACAGACGATGAACAAATGTGCAGATCCTTGGATTGGAACTGGCTAACGCGATGAACTGGGAGGAGTTCAAAAACATGATGCGAGAGGAGTATTGTCCGAGAGAAGAGATTTCAAAGTTAGAATCAGAATTTTGGTCGTTGAAGATGGTGGGTTCGGAAATCGAAGCCTACACTACTCGTTCGCACGAGTTGGCTGTGATGTGTCCGCGGATGGTGGATCCGCCGAGCAAGAGGATAGAAATGTACATTGATGGATTAGCACCGCAGATTCAGGGCATGATGACGTCTTCCAGGCCAGCCACGATACAACAAGCGATCCATTTAGCTCACAAACTGACGGATCAGGCTGTGACCCAAGGTGCGTTACCACCTAGGGGTTCGACCACTAAAGCCCGTGACAATTCGAGTAATGATAACGTCAGTAACAGCAACAGTAACCAGAGCAGCGGGAAGAGGAAGTTTGACAACACCAGATCTTCATCCTCGAACCTCCCACCGCAACAACACTACCGTAAGCCCGAATTCACTCGGAGCTTTAACACTCAGAATCACAACAACAACAACGGTAGCGGGCAGGTTTTGAGCGGATATGCTGGGAAATATCCAAAGTGCAACAGGTGCAACTATCATCATGTTGGCCAGTGTGACCGTGTCAAGTGTCAAAGATGCGGAAAGATAGGTCACCAAGCGAAAGTATGTAGGGGAGACCTTGCGGCAAAGGGTGCTCCTAAGCTACCGATGACGACGAAGGGATGTTTTGAATGTGGGCAGGAAGGCCATTTCCGGAAGGATTGCCCCAAGCTGAAACAGAATGACAATAACGGGGGTAATGGAAGTGGCAGTAATGGTGGAGGCAATGGCAAAGGAAGAGCGTTTGTGATTGGATCGGGTCAAGCCCGCAATGACCCGCATGTGGTGTCTGGTAAGTTCCCTGTAAACGATTGTTTTGCTTCTGTTTTATTTGACACTGGAGCTGAAAGGAGTTTTGTGTCGAAAGCCTTTAGCCAACTCTTAGACTTAACTCCAACTCCGTTAGATGCTAAGTTTCCTGTTGAATTAGCTGACGGTAAGACTATTATAACGACTCATGTACTTGCGGGATGTAGGTTGAAACTGTCTGGTCATGTCTTTGATATCGACCTTATTCCTTTTACGCTTAGTAGTTTCGATGTCGTTGTCGGCATGGACTGGTTATCCGAGAACCGAGCGGAGATTATATGCCATGATAAGATAGTCCATATTACCACCCCTTCCGGCGAGATCATTTCGGTCCGAGGCGAGAAAAGCGGCATGACCACCAGCGTCATTACCCTTTTGAAGGCACAGAAGTATCTACGAAAGGGTCATCCGGCAATTTTGGCGCATATTGTTGAGAAACCCGCGGAGGAGAAACGAATTGAAGACATACCGGTTGTGCGAGACTTTCCGGAAGTTTTCTCAGAGGATTTAACCGGACTCCCTCCTATTCGTCAAGTCGAATTCCAAATCGAGTTGACACCCGGTGCAGCACCCATAGCACGAGCCCCGTATCGGCTCGCACCGGCGGAACTTCAGGAGTTGTCCACTCAGTTGCAAGATTTGTTGGATAAGGGTTTTATCCGACCTAGCTCATCGCCATGGGGAGCCCCTGTCTTGTTTGTCCGAAAGAAAGACGGGACTTTCCGAATGTGCATCGACTACCGGGAGTTGAACAAGGTGACGGTCAAGAACCGTTATCCTTTACCCCGAATTGATGATTTGTTTGACCAGCTTCAAGGATCGAGTTACTACTCGAAGATTGATCTACGATCCGGTTACCACCAGCTGAGAGTGCGCGAAGAAGATATCTCAAAGACGGCTTTCAGAACACGGTATGGTCACTACGAGTTTTCGGTTATGCCTTTTGGCCTAACCAACGCACCAGCCGTATTTATGGATCTCATGAATCGAGTATGCAAGGCGTACCTCGACAAGTTCGTGATTGTTTTCATCGATGATATTCTCGTCTACTCCAAGAACGAGACTGACCACGAAGAGCACCTAAGGGTAATTCTGGAACTATTGAAGAAGGAACAACTGTATGCTAAACTCTCGAAATGTGAATTTTGGCTTCGCGAGGTTCACTTTTTAGGACATGTGATCAACGAGAATGGTATCCATGTCGATCCCGGTAAGGTAGAGGCCATCAAAAACTGGGAAGCACCTAAGACTCCGACTGAGGTGCGACAATTCCTAGGACTGGCCGGCTACTACCGGCGTTTCATCGAGGGATTTTCAAAAATTGCTCAACCCCTCACCGCTTTGACCCACAAGGGCACTAAGTACAACTGGGGTGACGCGCAAGAATCCGCTTTTCAACTGTTGAAAACCAAGCTTTGTAGCGCCCCTATTTTAGCCCTCCCCGAGGGAACGGAAAATTTTGAGGTACACTGTGACGCATCTATACAAGGTCTCGGTTGTGTGCTGATGCAACTCGAGAAGGTTATAGCCTACGCCTCTAGACAACTACGGGTTCACGAGAAGAACTACACGGCCCATGATTTGGAACTCGGAGCTGTGGTGTTTGCTCTTAAGATATGGAGGCATTACTTGTACGGTACCAAGTTTACCATTTACACCGACCACAAGAGTCTCCAACATATCTACGATCAGAAGGAGCTGAACATGCGACAGCGTCGTTGGGTCGAGCTGCTTAAAGATTACGATTGTGCCATCAAGTACCACCCTGGCAAGGCCAATGTGGTGGCCGACGCCCTCAGCAGAAAGGAAACAGATAAACCCAGACGGGTGAGAGCATTGCAACTCACGATTCATGCCAGCTTACCCGATCAGATTCGCGATGCGCAACTGGAAGCTTTGAAAGATGATAATCTTCCGTCGGAACTCATGCGGGGCATGAACAAGCAACTTGAAACCAGATCGGACGGGGCCCGATATTTTGAGAACCGGATTTGGGTTCCACGATACGGAGAGTTGAGAACTCTAGTGATGGACGAAGCTCATAAGTCCCGATATTCTATCCACCCTGGCTCAAATAAAATGTATCATGGTTTAAAGGCACTTTACTGGTGGCCGAACATGAAAGCCGACATTGCCACCTACGTGAGCAAATGCTTGACTTGTGCCAGAGTCAAGATAGAATACCAGAAACCATCTGGTCTACTGCAACAACCAGAACTCCCAATGTGGAAATGGGAGCACATCTCAATGGACTTTATTACGGGTTTGCCTAAGACACCGACGGGATGCGATACCATCTGGGTGATCGTTGACCGGTTGACTAAATCGGCACACTTCCTAGCAATTAAGGAAACGGACAAAATGGAAAGACTGACTCGCGTATACATGAAAGAAGTGGTGTCTAGACACGGAGTGCCTGTCTCAATCATTTCTGATCGAGATTCTCGTTTCACTTCGCACTTTTGGAAGTCACTACAAAGCGCCCTAGGCACACGCCTTGATATGAGCACAGCCTACCATCCTCAGACGGATGGGCA
Source organism: Bidens hawaiensis (assembly GCF_021521415.1). Classification (NCBI taxonomy): domain Eukaryota; kingdom Viridiplantae; phylum Streptophyta; class Magnoliopsida; order Asterales; family Asteraceae; genus Bidens; species Bidens hawaiensis. The sequence goes on from NW_027505763.1 coordinate 56,333, forward strand.
AAGTGAACGAACTATTCAGACCTTAGAGGACATGTTGCGTGCATGCGTGTTGGATTTCGGAAAAAGTTGGGAACCCCACTTACCTTTGGTAGAGTTTTCGTATAACAACAGCTACCACGCAAGTATTAACGCAGCACCGTTTGAAGCACTATACGGACGGAAGTGTCGATCACCGCTCTGTTGGGCAGAGGTGGGTGACAGCCAAATCACTGGTCCAGAATTGGTACTCGAAACTTCGGAAAAGATTGTTCAAATCCGAAACCGCATGGCAGCAGCACGTGATCGCCAAAAGAGTTACGCTGACAAGCGCCGAAAACCTCTCGAATTTCAAGTAAACGATCGAGTGTTACTCAAAGTCTCACCTTGGAAAGGTGTGGTTCACTTTGGAAAGCGAAACAAACTCAACCCACGATATGTTGGTCCTTATCGGATAACGGAACGCGTTGGTCCAGTGGCGTACCGACTGGACTTACCAGCAGAACTCAGCAGTGTACACAACGTTTTTAACGTATCGAATTTAAAGAAATGCCTATCCGATGAAACTCAAGTAGTCCCTTTGTAGGAACTGCAAGTGGATGAACAATTACGCTTCGTTGAAGAACCAGTTGAGGTTTTGGATTGGGAAACCAAAACGCTCAAGCACAGCAAAATTCCAATTGTTAAAGTTCGTTGGAACTCGAGACGTGGACCGGAGTTCACGTGGGAACGCGAGGATCAAATGATGAAAAAGTATCCTCACCTTTTTGAAGGGCTGACCAAACACAGAAAACCGCGAAACCCGGCAAACCGTCAGAAATCACTGAGGGTATGAATTAAATTTCGGGACGAAATTTCTTTCTACTAGGGGATGATATGACAAACTGAAAATTTTTCTTACTTTTTCAGACACTCATCACGACTTGACTCAAATTTTCGGGACGAAAATTCTTTAACATGGGAATGATGTGACAATCGTTAATTTCAGGTTAACTCCGTTAACGCAACTCTGTCAATTCAAACTTTAGATTTATTGAATCTAAACGCAAACCTCATTACATTTAAACTAGGGTTTAAATGACGCTTAACACTTACTACATGTGTAGTAGTCTTCCGGGATTTGCACCGAAACGCAAACGATTGATGAATAAACGAAAAACACTAAAACACTAATTATGTGATAATTATGTGTTAGGATTATGTTTTATGTGATAATATTATTGTCATGTTAATTTAATGTGCAAGTTATGATAGAAGGTTCTAGAAAAAGTAATACTTAATGTTAACTTAATGTGCAAGTTATGATAGAATGTTCTAGAAAAAGTAATACTTAGGAGTTGAGGGGCCAAAGTGTAACATCTTAGTCTATAAATACATGATAAACCTAAACCCTAACTTCCATTCCCATTCCTCTAGAAAAATCGGTCCAAACCCTAACTTCCCTTGTTCCTTGAGATCGATCCATATACATACACACACACTCAAGATCTTTCAAGTTTGATTGAAGATTAAGGTGCTAGGAAGGTATAAACAACTATTCTATGCATTCTCTATGTTTAATTGTTAGTTTTATTGGGTGAATTATAAGCCTTAATGGCCGATTTCTAGGGTTATGGTATTCATGTGATTCTTGAATTGATTTGATGATGATTGATAACTAGATTGATATTGTTGCATGATTATTGTTGTGTCTTTGATTTGAGTTCAAACAAAAACCCTAATCATGTATGTAAGGTGTAATTGATGTGCATGGATATTGTTTATGGAGTCTAGAGTGTTATATGGATGCATGGTAGTTCATAGATTGTTATTATGTTGAGTTTGGATGTAAACAGATTCTGGACAGAATGTGTATACGATGTTTAAGTGACTGTAACGAAGTGTAAACGTGAAAATTGGTTGAGATTGTGGGTACTGCAGTAAACTAGGTTGAGTCTAGTTTCTATAAAGTATAAGTTTGTAATTTTTGGACAAGTAGAAGTGTACTTTTATTATTTTACAAAAACGTGGTGCAAAGCTGAGCTGTTAGACCTGCTGTTAGGTTAAGTTGTAAATGTTATATCTCATGAACCACGAGGCCAATTGGGTTGGTTCCACTTCTGGAAGTTGACTCATTGAGTTAGGAACCAAACCCAAGTGGTCTTGCATTTATTGGATTTTTCGTTTAACGGGAATTGCAAATAACATTCTGTTGCGCATGAATCTGACTGATATGAGTTTGCTGTAATGTTTTGGTCATTATAAGAAAAATATGTGGAATAAAAAAAAGATAAAATATGTTCTAGAAACCTAAGATATGTATGCTTCTGTGGTGATTTTTGGTGAATTAATTGAGACGTTATGATCGGTGAAATAGTACAATCTTTCAAGTAGAAATTCTGTCATAATAAAACTAACTGCTGAGTTGTGTAAAAATGCATGAAATATGATAGTTTTTATATATTTGTTATGTTTTGACCAAAATACCCTTGCGGGGAATAGTTGCTAATTGATTGCCATGAATTGACCAAATTGCCCTTATGGGGAATAATGGTTAGTTAATTTTGTTTGTTGACCAAAATGCCCTTACGGGGATAATTGCTAGTAAAGTATGTTATTAGTACGTGACACGAAAGTAATTGCTCACTCATGTATCGTATCACAATTGTACTTGTTTAAGTCACACACGATTCACAAACGAAACACGAAATCTGTTACGTGCATATGTATTATGTGCCGAGTCTAGAGACTCGTTAAACGTACCGATACTTAGAAAATCTCTTTGTTATTTAGAACGCTAGAGAGTTTCTACGACGCGCATCACTTGGTGATCTATATCGGGATATTCTTCGCAAACAGTGAGTTTCACTTACCCCGCTCTTTGAACTGTTTTCAAACGTTTTTCACTTGGGGGAGATAACATACTCCGATAAACGCATTTTCTGAGATAAACGCATATTTAAGATTTTGTTATAAATTATATATCACTTGTAAAGGCTAAGCGGCAAACGTAACATTTGAAGTCCCACACATCGAACCGGTTAATATTTGGAATAGCGAGTCACTGTTGAGTAGTACTACTGGGTTTGACAAACCCCACCCGACGCTAAGCTCAACTGGAGGTTGAGTGGGTGTAATTTTGGCTAACACTTACCATGGTCTGGGTTGACCTGGTGACGGGCACTTGATAAACAGTCAGCTTCGGTCTCGAACCACTTAGCGATACTTGTTGTATAGATTAGCTACCTATCGATATATAATTTGACGTAACACTATCTGGTAATGCAACACTTAAACGCCGTAACGTGGTAATGCAACACTTAAACGCCGTAACGTGGTTACGCAACACTTAAACGCCGTAACGTGGTTACGCAACACTTAAACGCCGTAACGTGGTTACGCAACACTTAAACGCCGTAACGTGGTTACGCAACACTTAAACGCCGTAACGTGGTTACGCAACACTTAAACGCCGTAACGTGGTTACGCAACACTTAAACGCCGTAACGTGGTTACGCAACACTGAAACGCCGTAACGAGGTTACGCAAAACGCTAAACGATTTATCTTATATAACTTGTGAACTCACCAACCTTGTGTTGACACTTTTAGTATGTTATTCTCAGGTAGCCGAGGCGGGGCGCGCGGTTTAGGAGCATGCATTAACTGAAAACACTTTTATTCTGCAAACTTCTTTTTAACAGTTATCTTTGGTTTTAAGTCGTCCTGCGTGACGCAGCTTTTGAATTAAGGTTTATACGCTTCCGCACTTATTTGCATTTAAACGTTTTTATGGTTTGATTATAACTGATGATTCCGATCCTGCCAGTTCACACCCTCTGACGGTAAAACTCCGTTAGTGGATTTTGAGGGTGTGACACTATCATATGTATTCAATATACTTTTCAAATCATCAGTAGCAACTGAAGTCTCAACCTCAGCCATCTCCTCATCATCATTAGCACCAGTTGCCTCATCAACTGGAATATTCTCCCCCTGTTTTGGGGAAGCTGAGGTCTTCTCAACCTCCTGCTCTAGGGTTTGAATTTTTAAGAGTGCTTGGGCCAATTGAGCTTTCAATTCTTCATTCTCCTTCACCACTTGTTCATTCCTCCTCCTTAGATCTTTTACATTCTCCATAACAACTGCTTCTCCTCCTCCTTCATTGCCATCTCCACCATCTCCTCCATCATTATTGTCATCACTATCTTCATCCTCCATCTCACTCCTCCTCTGAGTTAACTTAGGTACTGGCATGATCTCCAAATCGTGATTCACTAACCACGACAATATTTCAAATTCGCCCACAGGATTGAACCTGCTTGTGCTACCCAGAGTTGCAATCTGTTTGTAAGTATTTGGATTTTGTAGTAAATGTGTTGTACCCATTGTGGGCAAACCTTCCAACTCCTGATTAAAGATGATTTGAAGAAATCTGGGGTAAGCAAAAAACTTGTCTTTGTTTGATTTCTTCAATATGCTCACCATGCCTTCGAAGATCATCTTAGGAAAATTAAATGGAAGGTCATAGACTATGGCAACAGTTGTGTTGGACAAATCACGACTCATTAGAGTCCATGAACCCTTCCTAGGGGAAAACCCCTGAATAATATGGTGAATCAAAAACCTGTACAAATTCAGAAATATTCCCTTCTGCAATTGTCCTTCATGCACTGTCCCCTAATACCCCATAGTTTGTACAAATATTTTTTGCAGATGATCTGTTGTAAAGTGAATTGGATTGTGATCATCATCATGTAATTGCAGGCATCTTCTGATGAGTCTTTATGTTATCCGTATTTCCTGCCCAGCCACGGCCCGTTTACATCATCATATAATCTGCTGAGCGCCAGAAATCTTGTGAATGAATTCTGTAAATCACAGGGCACTCTGTCAAGGAAACGCGCATGTTCGATCTTATCAGTCACCTTATCATATAAGCTACCTCCTCATTGTCTGGAGTGACCTGTAACAAAGCACACATGTTGTGCTTGTGTTCGAATGGGTATCGTGGTTCATCATTCGCCATATCTGTTTTCACAAGCAAAAAAAACATATTCAAAGTAGTTATTAGTCATAAAGTTCATTACTATGAATGATTTTGGTTATAATTTGAAGAAAGGATAAATAAATGTCTTTTGAACCTGATCTTTGACAAATTAATAACCTACACATGAAACAGAGAGTTAGTAAAAATGAATAATCAAAGCCCATTATTACTCAATCGTGGTAGGAAAACACTTAATTGATGCTTACCGAGTCGGATTGCGTGGGCTGATAAACTAGGGTTAGGAATTTTGATGAATGCGATAAGTCGGTTGGGTGTCTAAAACGAAAGCAAGTATGGAAGGAGAGAGAAGTGAGAGTGATGAAAATTTCACTAACTCCCTCTTTTATGCCTTTTTGAAAGTGGGTTTTAAATGCATTTTGTCATTTAGTGAGTTAATAGCTGTCAAGCAGTAACATTATCCATTAAATATATTCATATTTAAAACCCTGCTCGATAAAGTTCATTTAGCAAACCTTGCCCGGAAAAGTCAGTTGTTACAAATCTTGCTAGGTATATTCCACTTGTACAAAACCTGCTTGTTTCAGAGTTATTTTAGAATATCAAGAATTTTAGAAATAAATCTAAGTAAATTCAATGAAGAAAGCTTACTCGAAATACAAGATTGCTTGAGATGTAAATCACAAGACTAATAATCAAGTATAACATATCAAATAGGCAACCTTGCTAGGAATCAATTAAGAATCCCAAATAATATCTTAGAGATATTCCTAATTGTCAACCTTGCTCCAATATTTGACTAACTCAAATCTTACCCGAAAATGTATAAAGAATTAGCAATTAATCATTCAAAGTAACTGTTATACATAGTTTGCTCGAGACATTGTTGAATAAGCAAAGTGTGCTAGAGACGAGCTCTAGACATAAAGTGTACTCGAAAAGCAAAATTTTGAATAATTACCAAGTATGTTGAGAGAACATCTGAGATTTTCTAAGTGTGATCGAAACATAAAGTGTGCCCAGGAAACTAGGTTTGCCTGAAAACGCTCGTAACTTTCAAAGAAACATATTCAATTTTACATAATCATAAAGTATGCTAGGGTTTATGTTTACTAGAACCTAATAGGATAAATTCAAGAACACACTTAAAATCACAAAGCTTGCTAGAATGAGTTCAAACAGTTAAACAATCCCATAAGTGTGCTAGATAGTCTAAAAACATTAAAGCTTTCTAGAAGTAACATATTCAAACACAAAGTTTGCTGGAATGACCTAAACAACCTATAAAACAGTTAAGCTTGCTAGAAAGTTTAGACATCAACAAAGTTTGATAGTAAACAGTGTAGTCACTCATATCAAGTAGCTTGCTAGAAAACAGTTGTACTTTCAACTAAAGCAACAAAGTATGCTAGAAAGTGTAAACTATATAAAGCTTGCTAGTAACATCATATTCAGACATAATCAATCATCAAGGTTACTAGGAAGGTTAAATTTCAAGTAAAACAGTAAACTCTACCCAAAACATGTAAAAACTTCAAAGTATGCTCGATAAGAATAAACTTAGACCAAAATGTCTAAGTATGCTCGAAAAGGTTATAAATCATCAAACCTTACTCGAAAATACATATTCAAACCTTTTGAGGTAAAATGAAACTCTTTTTGACTTAAACCAATTGTCAAACATATTTAACTTTAAAGATCATTGTTTAAGAGCAAATGGTGCATTAAGAGATCAAATTTCAGTTATGATTCCTTTCAAAACATTTTCTACCTTTTCTGAAAAGATATCAAGAATGGGATCATATTGACTAAGTAGCTTTCTCAATACTTCATTCTCAACATTATTATGGCAGTATAGACAGGTTAACAGCAGGTCTAGAGTTAGCATGAATTTCATTTCTTTAGTGATATGATTAAGGTTCAATTAAGATGCACAAAACTCAATGGATAACACAAATTGTTGTTTGATGCTCTATATCTATTCTCAAGGCTTATTTGGCTTTCTCCAGATCACCCCGATTTGACTTTGACCCCCTGGATTTGGTTAAAAACTTTTAATGACAAAACTTATGGTTTTTTTTATATGTGAACATATAACAACATTGTGTTGTTTATCAACATTTTGTTCATTTTTGTTCTTTGTGATTCTTAGAATAAATACTTCACTTTTGGGGACCAAATACCAACGGGCTCGTGTATGACTGCAGAAAGATTTATCTTGGAACATGCATAGACAATAATGTAACTCCACATAAGACTTAGTAGATTCTTTATGTTTATATCACCTTAGATTTTACACATCATGGGAAAGTAACCAAACATGTCAATGACTGTACTAAGTGTCTTTTTAACCTATTAAATTAATCTAATTGGCTAAGTAGTCAATGTACTATCATTTTCGATTTTTAAATATTCATTCACCCCAATTACTTTTGGCTTCCAGGTTAATGGCTATCCTGTCTGTCTACATGTAGTCAGCAGGACCAAACACATAAATAAATACATGTCCTTTTGGCTTAGAGTCAATGGCATAGTTTTAAGTTAAAGAACCAATTACAATTGCCCCGAATGCTTTCAGTCTTTGGATTAATGGCTATCCTTTAAATCTAAAAATAAATGACATGACCAAACATATACAAGTATATGCTCCTCTGACTTGAGCAAACGTCATAATTTTAAGCAAAAGTAACTCTTTTGAGACTTTTCTTTTAAGCTTCTTTAAAGCTTTGAACTGAATAGTATTATCATGTCTCAACACCATAAACAACTTGCTCTGCTTTATCAAAAATTGTTTTGATCAAAACTTTTCTTAACAGATTTCATTAAAGCATAACATTTTGACACAAAAACACATTTTGACACAAAGACAAGTAACATAATCAAATCATGATCATTAATGACATTATCAAAAACAAGCAGACTTCACATTCAGCATTGTCTTATAAATCCTAGAAACATCATTATATCAGATTAAACACATAATCAAACATTCAATCATGATATCAGATAAGCACATAATTAAATATGTCAATTCAAAACACTTATCATGACATCCTGCAAGTCAACTGATAAACAAATACAAGCATCAAAGATACCTAATTTTGCACAGATAATCAGTTAAGCACATATCAGTCAACTACAAAAAGTATCATATTCAAACACATACACAATCACATATCTCTATCAAGATGGTCAATTAACACATAGAGCACATATCAAACACACATTCATCAAGACTTAAAAAAATAGTCAGTTTTCACAAGAAGCACACATCATCAATCAGACCTCATTAGAGTTGATCATTCCCAGGGCTTTCAAGAGAAAGTTGAACTTAGTTCTATCAAGTGGTTTTGTGAATAGGTTAGCCAAATTATAACTTGTATCAACTCTTTTCCCTCAATTAATCCTTTTTCACTACAATACCTTATAAAATGATGTTTGATTTCAATGTGCTTAGTCTTGGAATATTGCACATGCTTCTTAACAATAAAAGATGCAGTAGTGTTATCAATGTAAATAGGGGTGTTTAAGAAGTTTAGACCATAATCCAGCATCTGATTCTGAATCCAGAGGACTTGTGCATAGCAGGCAGATGCAACAATATACTCAGCTTCTGCAGTTGAGATTGACATTGTGGTCTGCTTCTTGCATTGCATGACACCAATCTGTCGCCCAAAAATTGACAACCTCAAGAAGTAGACTTCCTGCTCATATTGCATCCATCATAGTCACTACCAGTGAAGGCAGTTAGATCAAAGGACTGGTTCTTTGGGTACCATATTCAAAGATCTGGTCTTCCCTTCAAATATCTAAGGATCCTCTTGATTGCATTCATGTGAGAAACTTTAGGACTTGATTTGAATCTTGCACAGACACACACAAAAAACATGATATCAAGCCTTGAAGCAGTCAGATACATATAAGATCCAATCTTTGCTCTGTATTCATGTTCATCCACTGGCTCCCTCTTTTCATCTGCTATCATCTTTTCTTTTGGATCCATAGGAGTTGAAGCAGTTTTTAGATCATTACACTTGAATTTGTCTAATATGTCCTGCACATACTTAGACTGGTATATGAAAATCCCATCATCTTTCTGTTGAACTTGCAATCCGAGGAAGAAGTTCATTTCTCCCATAGAGCTCATACTATATTTGGATTTCATAACCTCTTCAAACTCCATGCACATCTATTCATTGGTTGACCCAAAAATAATGTCATCCACATAAACTTGCAGCAAAAGCAAATCTCTTCCTCTCCTTTTGTAAAAGAGGATCTTGTCAATGGCTCCCCTTTGGAAACCATTTTCAAGTAGATGATTTGATAACTCATCATACCAAGCTCTTGGAGCTTGATGCAGTCCATACAAGGCTTTGTTCAACTTATACACCCTGTTAGGATACACAGGGTCCTCAAATCTTGGTGGTTGAGCTACATATACCTCCTCTTCTATTTTTCCATTTAGGAAAGCAGATTTGACATCAAGTTGGAATAACCTTATATTCTTTGAGGCAACATAAGCTAGAAAAATTCTTATTGCTTCAAGTCTTGCAACTGGTGCAAAGACTTACACAAAGTCAATCCCTTCTTCTTGTAGGCATCCCAATTCAACAAGTCTAGATTTGTTCTTAATCACAATACCTCTTTCATCCCTTTTATTTCTAAAAACCCATTTGGTTCCAATTGCATATCTGTTTTTGGGCCTATCTACAAGTTCTCACACTTGTAAATCTCTGAATTGAGCCAACTCTTCTTGCATAGCCTCTTTCCAATTGTTGTCTTTCAATGCTTGAACAATGTTCTTTGGTTCAATTTGGGATAGAAAACAGGAGTACAAACAAATGTTTGTAGATTCAGAATAACTTCTTGTAACTCTTTCATTTAAATCTCCAATGATGTTCTCAGAAGGATGATTCTTTTCAACATAAGAGGTATGAACTATCATATCATTAGACACAGTAGTGTCAAGATTTGATTCATTGAGGTCTGGTTCATGTGACAACTGCCCAATCCGACCCGACCCAGGTACCCGTTTTCGAATCCGATTCTTTTTATGATTTAAAAATTTGATTATTAATCTTTGTAAATTTAACATTAAATAAATTATATATATATATATTTTTATATTACTTACTAATAATAATAATTCCTTTCCGCCGTCCCGCTCTTTCTCTCTCTCGTCGCCGTCCCGCCTCTTTCTCTCTCTTGTCGCCTTCCCGCCTCTTTTTCTCTCTTGTCGCCGTCCCGCCTCTCTAGCCTTGAACCCCTTTTTCTCTTAACTCTTTGCTTGTCCTTTGGTTCTTCCCGCCTAAGGATGTCTGCGCAGCTCCACGCGCCAGACTCTTTACAAGGAAGCCTGCGTGAAGACCAGCTGTTCCTGCGATTCGCGAGACGAACTCTTCTCGCAGCGCGCTAAGAATTGTAGTTCTTCTCGCAGCGCGCTAAGAATGGTAGTTCTTCCCGCGACGCGCTAAGGATTGTAGTTCTTCCCGTGGCGCGCTAAGGATTTGTAGTTCTTCCCGCGACGCGCTAAGGATTTGTAGTTCTTCCCGCGACGCGCTAAGGATTTAAGTTCTTCCCGCGGCGCGCTAAGGTTTGTTCTGTCTGCCTTCGCCCTCGCGCGAGCGCTCGAATCTTCTCGCGCTAGACCTTGAGCCTTTTCTTCTGTTTAGGTCAGCCTGTATTCTTTTGTAATATCTTATCTTTTGTTTGAGCTCTTTAGGTCAGTTCCGACATCTGTCCGAAAAGCCACTTTCGGCGCAGCATGCGCACCAATCCTATTGGTTGACAGAAAAAGTGACTGACATAATCTTTTGAAATCTTCTTTTGCATGTCTTGAACAGTGTTTTCCCTGTCACCTCCCATGCTTTGACCTGTAACCTGTCAGCTTTTCCTCATCCCCTGCAGCTGCCGGCTTATCTTTTGATATCTTTTGCTTTTGTTTTCTTGTGCTTTTTAATATCTTTTGCTTGATTTGATAAGATCTTTTCCTCCTTTTAAGGGATTGTGTTCCCTAGGGTTTTCCTATAAATTAAACTATTTTCTTGTAACACTACACACACTACACTTAAAACTCTCCCCAAATCTTTCTCCCTTTGCTCTCTGCCGAAGATCCTCAGCTCTTCTCTTTGCCTCCGTTTTCTCTTCTGTTCTGCCCAGAATCTCGGTAAACATGAATATATATATATATTTTGTTTTAATTTGTTTAACTAATAAAAATCGATACTTACTGCATATATTAAAGACATAAAAACCAATCGTTAAACCAATAACCTCTTATTTATAGGTTAACTTGTGCTTGTTTAAAAGTTGGTTCTTGCATTATCTTTCAACATACCTTTTACAGGTGAGTAATCTCGTACTTAATCCCCTTTTATTTTTAACGTTTTGGGATGTTCATGTGTTCGTACAACTTGAGTCTTAAACTTGTTTATGAACTTTATGTGCGCAAAACCCCATGTGTTATGGACGTTTACTTGGCTGTTTATTTGTATGTGTGACTCATTAACCGCTTTGACGGCCTATTCCGAAGTTTTCATGGATCCATTAGATGAACACGGGAGACCTATCGTTTACGGTTTTCTTGTTTTGTTACACATGCACGTATGATTTCTTGTTTTTGTGCTCAATTGGGAGCACGGATTGAACTATGAGCTATGATCTAAGGCTTGATCACAATCTGATTACACCCTATGTTAAACCCCAGTTAAGCACATGTTGCGCGCAGTGTTTATTATTATCTATTTATATCTATTAAACTTGATTTCTCACCGACACGCAAGTGTTGACGTTTTATTTTAACACATATTCAGGTTTGCTGTAGCTGCTTTTGGGAATCTCAAGGACACGTAGGATGTTTTCTTTTTGTTTGGACCTAGATTAAAATGTAACAAGACAAGTTATGTTATTTGAATATTTTAAGTTATGATATGATTTATGTTACCTTACAATTCTTGTTCTGCGCGTGCGCAATGAAAATGTATTTATTAAATATTGACACCCAATAGTGTCACGAGTAATGAAACAATACGTGGCGCCACGATGTATAATCCGCCATCGGTCGGGGTTTTACAGATTGGTATCAGAGCTCCGTGACTTTAGGATAGGTGGTTAGACGTAACGACCTAGAATACCTAAGAGTCCCTTCTCGCGCATGAGAAATATCTCATGTTTGCGCGCTAATTGTTAATTACTCGATATTTATAAAATATGCTTGCGTATATGCAGCACATGATTTCATGTTTATTTCGCGATCTTTCGATTTTTATTGTTAAATTTCAATCTATTTCTTTACTTACATATTCGTTTGTTGTGTGGATTGAAAATCCGAGAAGTCATGGTGGTACATGAATAGTTGATTTTCAATTACCATTAACTTTATGTTTTAAATTGAAGATTTGAAAAGTCATGGTGATACATGAATTGTCAATCTCCAATATTCATTTACTCGATATTTTAAATTGAAGATTTGAAAAGTCATGGTGATACATGAATGGTCAACCTTCAATGCTCATTTACTCGATATTTTAAATTGAGAATTCGGAAAGTCATGGTGATGCATGAATTGTCGATTTTCAATTCGAATTTATTACCTGTATTAAGTTTGCATTTAAATTCATATTTTACTTCAAAATTTGATAGCATTTAACTCCGCGAAACAAGCTTTACGACGATATACTTTGCGCTAAAACGATTTCCCATACCAAGATATTAACAAAAATTAAAACTTTTATAGAATGCCTCCGCTATCTCGCCGTCATCAGAGGAGAGAAGCCTCGCGCAGACGTAGGCAGCAACGTTCCCAGGAAATGGCCACCGCGATAGCCCAAGCCTTAAACCAAAATAATCCCAACCCCTCCGGATACAATATTAAATCCTTTAATGCGGGTAACCCTTCGAAATTCACAGGACTTGAAGGAGCCACCGAATTGCTCCAATGGCTCGAGAAAATTGAGAACACCTTCCTCCATACCCAATGCCCTCCAGACCGACGAACCTTATACACCTCAAGTGTCCTAGAATCAAGGGCGCTTACATGGTGGAACGGAGTAGCTCATGCGCGTGGCGCAGAGGCTGCTTCTACCATGCTCTGGGAGGAATTCAAGGATCATTTGACTAGAGAATTCTACCCTCCCAACGAAATAAAGCGCCTTGAGGAGGAATTTTGGAACTTGAAGCAGTACAGTGGCGAAGCGCGCGAGTACGCTACGCGCTTCCACGAACTAAGTTTGCTTGTCCTACACCTAGTTACCCCTTCCTGCCGAGCCATCGAGAAATTTCTTGGGGGTCTTCCCATGGAAATTCAAGATTCTGTATGGGCCAGGAACCCAGCAACCCTCTCTGACGCCATCGAGTTGGCCGCTGTGCTCAGCGACAACCATGTCAGGGCAGGAACCCTGTTCCTGCGGGGAGCCGAAAAGACCAAACTCACCAAGACTGTCCCAGAACCAACAGAAACCAAGCCGGAACCCTCAAACCGTAACAACCTCAAGCGTAAGCGCAGACCCAATCATCAAACCTACGCGCTTACCAACCCGCTCGTTGTCCAGCAACCCGCCTACCAACCTCTAGTACACGCTCCTAACCCACTGTCAACCTACCCAACACCACCTGTAGTCCATAACTATGCCTTAACCAATCCCGCACTCCCTACCCCGTCAACTAAGAAACCTTACACAGGAAACCAACCCTTTTGCCCAACCTGTAGACTTCACCATCCAACTCAAGTCCCGTGTCGACAATGTAACCGATGTGGCCGTACTGGTCACACTGCTGAGAACTGTAGAGTCCTTCCCGCCAACCCAATCGCGCAAACACCACCAACTTACCCGCTAAACCCACAACCAGCATACCCTAATCCACGACCCAGGTCGTGCTATAACTGCGGTGACCCCAGTCATTTCCGGAACGCGTGCCCGAGACTACAAGTACAAATTACGCAAGCTAATCCGGTTAACCAAATTTCAAACCAAGTGACGCGCGGCCGAGCTTTTAATATAACCGCGCACCAAGCGCAAGCGAATAATGACGTGGTTAATGGTACATTTTTCTTAACGGACAATATGCATCTATACTTTTTGATACGGGCGCCGATAGGAGCTTTATTTCTCGCGCATTTGAACAAAAACTCGCGCGACCACGAGTAAACTTAAACGAAAACTTTTCAGTTGAATTGGCTAATGGTGAAACTATTTTAATAAACTCCGTGATCAAAGATTGCACGCTTAACCTTAATGAACATGATTTTCTAATCGACCTCATTCCCATGCCTCTTGGAAGTTTTGATGTGATTATTGGAATGGACTGGCTCTCGCAAAATCGCGCCAAAGTAATCTGCGCCAAGAAGTTGATTCGCATTCCTCGGGAAAGTGGTGAAAATCTTCATATCTATGGCGAGAAACCATCTAACGGTCTTAAACTTATGTCGTGCTCTGAAGCCCGAAGACTTTTGCGGAAGAATTGTGTCGCATTCTTAGCTCATGTGGTCAAACCCGATGAAGGAAAGAAGAAACTTTCTGAAATCCCCATCGTGCGTGACTTTCCTGAAGTCTTTCCCGATGATCTTTCTGGTTTACCTCCCGCTCGGGAAGTCGAGTTTCGTGTTGATCTTGTCCCTGGTGCATCCCCCGTAGCCAAATCTCCTTATCGACTTGCACCCGCTGAAATGCAAGAATTAGCAAGTCAACTTCAAGAGTTGACCGATAAAGGATTCATTCGCCCTAGCTCTTCGCCATGGGGTGCTCCGGTGTTGTTCGTTAAAAAGATAGGCGGTTCGTTTCGCATGTGTATCGATTACCGCGAGCTGAACAAGCTCACCATTAAGAACCGGTATCCCTTACCGCGTATTGACGACCTCTTTGACCAACTCCAAGGTGCCTCTTGTTTCTCCAAAATCGATCTCCGTTCTGGCTATCACCAGTTGCGTATCCGCGAAGAGGATATTCCCAAGACTGCTTTTCGAACCCGCTACGGTCATTTTGAATTCTTGGTCATGCCCTTCGGTTTAACCAACGCACCCGCTGTTTTCATGGATCTAATGAACCGGGTGTGTAGATCTTTCTTGGACCGATTCGTGATCGTGTTTATCGATGACGTTCTAGTGTATTCCAAAACCAAGGCCGAGCATGAGCAACATCTTCGGTTGGTGTTGCAAAAGCTTCGAACCGAACAACTCTATGCCAAACTCTCCAAGTGTGAATTTTGGTCGGATGAAGTACAGTTTCTTGGTCATGTTGTAAACAAGATGGGTATTCATGTCGACCCATCCAAAATTGAAGCAATCAAGAACTGGATTACACCAACCACTCCTACCGAAATCCGTTCCTTTTTGGGCTTAGCTGGTTACTACCGGCGATTCATTTCGAACTTCTCGAAAATTGCCTTGCCTTTAACAGCTTTAACGCACAAAGGCAAACCGTATATTTGGGGCTCTAAGCAAGAAGAAGCTTTTCAAACGCTCAAGCAATTGTTGTGTGAAGCTCCTGTTCTAGCGTTACCTGAGGGTACTGACGACTTTGTCGTTTACTGTGATGCCTCCAACCAAGGTCTCGGTTGTGTACTTATGCAACGAGGCAAGGTTATCGCTTACGCGTCAAGGCAACTTAAAATTCATGAAAAGAATTATACGACTCACGACCTCGAACTTGGTGCAGTTGTATTTGCCTTAAAAATCTGGAGACACTACCTCTATGGGACTAAGTGCATCATTTACACTGACCATAAAAGCCTTCAGCACATTTTTGATCAAAAGGAACTTAACATGAGACAACGCCGATGGAACGAACTCATCAGCGATTACGATTGTGAGATCCGATATCACCCTGGAAAGGCTAATGTGGTAGCTGATGCGCTCAGCCGAAAACCCAGCCAACTTAACTGTATCTTGCCGCGCACGCAGCTTCGCTTCGCGCCGATCCAAAACGATCTTGAATCGCGCATTCGCGACGCGCAGCGCGCATCGATCAGCGAAGGAAACCTACGCGCCGAGTTAGCGTGTGGTGCAGAAGTACATCTAGTCCCTAACCTGAATGGAATTCTTTGTTATCTCAATCGCATCTGGATCCCCAATGATGAGAATCTTCGCTCTGTCATACTGAGTGAAGCGCACAAAACCCGGTATTCCGTTCATCCTGGTGCTGATAAAATGTACAAAGATTTGCGCCTTTCTTATTGGTGGCCTGGTATGAAAAAGGATATTGCTGTGTTCGTAGCTAAATGCCTAACTTGTTCTAAGGTAAAAGCTGAACATCAACGCCCATCTGGTTTGCTCGAACAACCTGAAATTCCTACGTGGAAATGGGAAAGTATAGCAATGGACTTTAACACCAAGTTACCCTTGACCGCAAGCAAACATGATAGCATTTGGGTAATAGTGGATCGATTGACCAAGTCTGCCCACTTTCTGCCCATTCGTGAAACCTACCGTGTTGAACAACTTGCGCATCTTTATGTCAAGGAAATTGTCTGCCGTCATGGTACTCCTTTGAGAATCATATCCGATCGCGATGGCCGTTTTATATCTCGCTTTTGGAAATCTCCCCAATCTGCGTTAGGAACTCGTTTGGACATGAGTACTGCATATCATCCTCAGACTGACGGACAGTCTGAGCGAACCATCCAAACCCTTGAGGATATGCTTCGATCTTGTGTTCTTGATTTTGGAGGTAATTGGGATTCACACCTACCTCTGATCGAGTTCTCTTATAATAACAGCTATCATTCCAGCATCGGTAAGGCCCCATTTGAAGCACTTTACGGTCGAAAGTGCCGTTCACCGATTTGTTGGAACGAAGTGGGTGAAGTTCAAATCACAGGACCCGAACTAGTTCAAGAGACAACCGATAAAATCGCCAAGATCCGTGATCATCTGCTGACTGCCAGAAGCCGACAGAAGAGTTACGCCGATCGCAGGCGGAAGCCTCTCGAATTTCTAGTTGGTGATCTTGTTCTCCTCAAAGTGTCGCCCTGGAAGGGTGTTGCCCGCTTTGGGAAGAAAGGTAAGCTTGCACCTCGTTATGTTGGTCCATTCAAGATTCTTGCGAGGGTGGGAAAAGTTACCTACAAACTGGACCTGCCGCCCGCGCTCAGCAATGTGCATCCAACTTTCCATGTATCCAATCTCAAGAAATGTTTAGCTGACGAGAACCTCCACATACCACTTGATGAAGTTCAAGTTGATGAGTCTATGCATTTCGTTGAGAAGCCTGTTGAGATTATGGATTGCGAGGTAAAGCAAACCAAGCGCAGTCGCATCCCTATTGTTAAAGTTCGTTGGCAGTCCAAGCGCGGAGCCGAGTTCACTTGGGAAAGGGAAGATCAAATGAAGATCAAGTACCCGCACCTTTTCTCTGCGCAACCTACTTCGAGATAAATTTCGGGAGGAAATTTCTTAAAGTAGGGGAGACTGTGACAACTGCCCAATCCGACCCGACCCAGGTACCCGTTTTCGAATCTGATTCTTTTTATGATTTAAAAATTTGATTATTAATCTTTGTAAATTTAACATTAAATAAATTATATATATATATATATATATATATATATATTTATATTACTTACTAATAATAATAATTCCTTTCCGCCGTCCCGCTCTTTCTCTCTCTCGTCGCCGTCCCGCCTCTTTCTCTCTCTTGTCGCCGTCCCGCCTCTTTTTCTCTCTTGTCGCCGTCCCGCCTCTCTAGCCTTGAACCCCTTTTTCTCTTAACTCTTTGCTTGTCCTTTGGTTCTTCCCGCCTAAGGATGTCTGCGCAGCTCCACGCGCCAGACTCTTTACAAGGAAGCCTGCGTGAAGACCAGCTGTTCCTGCGATTCGCGAGACGAACTCTTCTCGCAGCGCGCTAAGAATTGTAGTTCTTCTAGCAGCGCGCTAAGAACGGTAGTTCTTCCCGCGACGCGCTAAGGATTGTAGTTCTTCCCGCGGCGCGCTAAGGATTTGTAGTTCTTCCCGCGATGCGCTAAGGATTTAAGTTCTTCCCGCGGCGCGCTAAGGTTTGTTCTGTCTGCCTTCGCCCTCGCTCGAGCGCTCGAATCTTCTCACGCTAGACCTTGAGCCTTTTCTTCTGTTTAGGTCAGCCTGTATTCTTTTGTAATATCTTATCTTTTGTTTGAGCTCTTTAGGTCAGTTCCGACATCTGTCCGAAAAGCCACTTTCGGCGCAGCATGCGCACCAATCCTATTGGTTGACAGAAAAAGTGACTGACATAATCTTTTGAAATCTTCTTTTGCATGTCTTGAACAGTGTTTTCCCTGTCACCTCCCATGCTTTGACCTGTAACCTGTCAGCTTTTCCTCATCCCCTGCAGCTGCCGGCTTATCTTTTGATATCTTTTGCTTTTGTTTTCTTGTGCTTTTTAATATCTTTTGCTTGATTTGATAAGATCTTTTCCTCCTTTTAAGGGATTGTGTTCCCTATGGTTTTCCTATAAATTAAACTATTTTCTTGTAACACTATACACACTACACTTAAAACTCTCCCCAAATCTTTCTCCCTTTGCTCTCTGCCGAAGATCCTCAGCTCTTCTCTTTGCCTCCGTTTTCTCTTCTGTTCTGCCCAGAATCTCGGTAAATATGAATATATATATATTTTGTTTTAATTTGTTTAACTAATAAAAATCGATACTTACTGCATATATTAAAGACATAAAAACCAATCGTTAAACCAATAACCTCTTATTTATAGGTTAACTTGTGCTTGTTTAAAAGTTGGTTCTTGCATTATCTTTCAACATACCTTTTACAGGTGAGTAATCTCGTACTTAATCCCCTTTTATTTTTAACGTTTTGGGATGTTCATGTGTTCGTACAACTTGAGTCTTAAACTTGTTTATGAACTTTATGTGCGCAAAACCCCATGTGTTATGGACGTTTACTTGGCTGTTTATTTGTATGTGTGACTCATTAACCGCTTTGACGGCCTATTCCGAAGTTTTCATGGATCCATTAGATGAACACGGGAGACCTATCGTTTACGGTTTTCTTGTTTTGTTACACATGCATGTATGATTTCTTGTTTTTGTGCTCAATTGGGAGCACGGATTGAACTATGAGCTATGATCTAAGGCTTGATCACAATCTGATTACACCCTATGTTAAACCCCAGTTAAGCACATGTTGCGCGCAGTGTTTATTATTATCTATTTATATCTATTAAACTTGATTTCTCACCGACACGCAAGTGTTGACGTTTTATTTTAACACATATTCAGGTTTGCTGTAGCTGCTTTTGGGAATCTCAAGGACACGTAGGATGTTTTCTTTTTGTTTGGACCTAGATTAAAATGTAACAAGACAAGTTATGTTATTTGAATATTTTAAGTTATGATATGATTTATGTTACCTTACAATTCTTGTTCTGCGCGTGCGCAATGAAAATGTATTTATTAAATATTGACACCCAATAGTGTCACAAGTAATGAAACAATACGTGGCGCCCCGATGTATAATCCGCCATCGGTCGGGGTGTTACAGTTCATCAATGACCAAATCAGTTTATGCATTATCAACTTCTGGTGCTTCCTTATTGTTATGTATTGAGGTAGATGCACCATTATTTCCTAAATCCAATCTTTCTAATAAATCTTGATATCTTGCAGTTGTGGCAGTTTCTTCTTCATTGCTTTGGTTGCTTGGATCTTCCTCATTCAGAACTTGATCATTTTGCACTTCTTGATTGTCTTGATTGCCATTTCCTTGATCTTGTTTTGCATTATGATTTTGTTCTTGATTATTATCTTGAACTTGGTCAATATTTGCACTTGAGGGATCCTTTATGAATGTATATTCACTTTCTTTACTTGCAACCTTGTTCCATAACTTTTCCAAATCTAATGTATTCTGATTTGTCTCTTCAATCACACTAGTCTTATAAAATGATTCATCAAAGTCTTAAGGATATATTTTGAAAGACTTGATCAATTTCTCAAGATCAAACAGCCATGCTGCACCATCAACTATGTTGAACTGATTTTCATTAAAGATTACATCAGAGGATTCAATCACACTCAAATGATCTTTCACATACACTTTGTAGGCCTTTGAGTGTGTAGAGTAGCCAACAAAGAAGCAATCCAAGGATTTTGCTTGAAACTTGTTCAAATAATCCTTGGTGTTCAAAAATGAACATTTGCATCCAAATGGCTTGAGAAACTTGATGTAGGGCTTTTTTAAACAAGATTTCATAAGGAGTCTTGTCTTGACTTTTGTTGAGAAGTACCCTTTTCTGAACATAGCAGGCTGTGTTAATAGCTTCTGCCCAGAAAGTAACATGCAGATAAGCATCTGCTAGCATGGTCCTTGCAGATTCACTGAGTGTTCTGTTTCTTCTTTCTGCAACACCATTTTGCTCAAGAGTTCTAGGAGCTGAGAATTGTTGAAGTATTCCTATTGTATTGCATAATTCTTCCATAACTCCATTCTTGAACTCAGTACCATTGTCACTTCTCATTATTTTAACCCTTGCATCCAATTGATTCTCAATCCTAGTTACAAAATTCATAATCAACTCAACCGTCTCATCTTTTGTACTTAGGAAATAAACCCAAGTGTATTTTGAAAAATCATCAATGATCACAAGACAGTATCTTTTCTTCCCAATGCTTGGTACACTTATAGGACCAATGAGATCCATGTGAAGCATCTCAAGAACTTGATCAATTGTGTTAATGAGTTTAGTTTTGTGTGAAAACTTGTGCTGCTTTCCCTTTTGACATGAGATATATTTTTCATCTAACTTGAACTCCCTAGTAGGTAAACCAATGATATGCTTAACCTTAACTAGTTTGTTCATATTCTTGAGATTGACATGACACAGCTTTCTATGCCATAATTTTGACTCATTTTCAGTGGCTTTTGGGACAAAACATGTACCACACCTTGAAACAGCAACTTTCATGTTCAATTCATACAAATTTCCATTTCTTGGAGCCATCATCATAATCATATCTGGTGGGATAACAAATTCAGGTCTTAAGATGAAACAGTGGGAATCATCAAAACCAACCTTATAATCATCAAAAGATTATATTATAGTCCCTCCATATAGAAAACATTGTCAAATGTGACCTTTCCATTAGTCAAGATCCCTTTTCCAACTATTTTTCCACCATTTTCATCACTACCAAATGCTACTGGACCTTCAAACTTCTCTTCATAGTTGACAAGTGACCTCTTGTCACAAGTCATGTGCCTAAAACATCCACTATCGATATACCATACTTCATTCAGTGGAGTGGACTGTTCCTTCACATATCAAAGAGAGTAATTAGTTAGATGATGAACTGCAAGCTGATTCAACTTGCAAATCATCAGTTTCAATAACAATAGATGCATTGGTTGTGAGAGGAATGGGCTTAGGATCTTCATGTACAAGTTAACAGTCTTCAGATATGTCTGTTTCATAACCACTTTCTGCTGGACTTTGCACACAAGGTATTATGCTTTGAGAGTCTTGGACTACATAATCCTTTGTGCTTGAGTAATCTCTCACATCAAAATCATTCTTCTCCTAAGCTTCACCCCATGGCTTCCAAAGAAATCCATGAGGCTCAAACCCATGCTTCAGAAGAAACTTTTCATCAGCAATTAATTTAGTTGGTTTCCTTTTTGAAAAGACACCTTTGTTCCTTTTCTTCTCATTGGTTGGTGAATTTTGAGAATCTTCAGACTTAACTGATTTTGCATCTTGATTAGGGTTAATTCTCAAAGGTTGAATGTTTTTCTCGACAACAGTTTCAGTTTTCTTGGGAGATATGTTTCTCTTGACTTGTTCAGTCACACTTTTCTTTTGTTTCTTTTCATCTTTCCCAACTTTCTTAATACTGTTGTGCGCTTTCTTATCAGTTCTGCTCATATTCTTCTTTTCACACTCTTTTCATTTTCCCAAGTATTCATCATACTTCTGTTTGTAAAGCTCAATGTTTTGACCAAACTTTGTCTCATTGGGAACATGAAAAGGTTTGAAGTTCAACCTTTCAGTGCAAGAATCAGTATGGTGACCATATTCATCACACTTTTTATGCCACACTTTTCCTTTGAAACATTCATGAGAATTCCCTTCCTTGAATCTCTCACTTGGTTTAGGTGGTTTAATCCCAAGTGTTTTCTGAGTTTTCAAGCCATCAAAATCAATTGAGAAAGGAACAAACTCTTCAATCTTGATATCTTGTCTTTCAGTCTTGCCCTTTACAAAAACTATTTCCTTCATATTCAGAGGCTCTTCCTCCAAGTTTCCTTTGTGTCTTGACTGCCTCTTCTCATACTCTTCCATAGTCTCAACTTCTCCAATGTCAAACACTTCATGAATAGAGAAAACTGGGTAAATCGAAATGAAGTTATCACCAACAACTGTTTCAGTGACCTTTTTCTTGTTGTTGTCACTTATCCTTTTCAAAACAACTTTGCTTGGTGGCCTTACTGCATTATAGCTCACCTTTGATATTTCACATATGTCAAAAGACACATGTTCTCTTTCATTCTTTCATTTTGTTTCTTCATTTTAGGTGTCATAGGTGGCAACAAAGGAAGTTTGTCAATTTATTCTGGCTTCTTCTGTCTTCTGTTTCTCTCTGCATCTTTGACTTCTTCATCTAGGATCTGATCACTTTAGTCACTCAAATCATCTACATTAAAAGCAACATCACTAAAGTCATCCTCAGAGACTTGCTTACTTCAAATCATCTACCAATTGACTTATTATCTCTTACTTCTTCCTTTACTACAAACTCTCCATACTTACTTACTTTAACCATCTTATAAAGGTCAATGAACTCTTCTTTGTCATTAAAAACATCTCTGAATTATTGAAGATATCCCTCTCTCTTTTCTATGTCAACCTTGGATAGATAATTGTTGTTAAATGGTGGTGGAACAGCTTTGTACTTATCTTCCTCTTTTACTTGGTTCAAAATACCACAAATGTTTCCTGTAGATACCAAGTTCTTTACAAATTCATTTTCAACTTGTAACTTGGTATTCTTCACCTTTTCTTCAACAATCATTTTCTTCAACCCGTAAATTTCAGTCACATATCTTGACTGAGTTCTATAACTGCTCACACAATCATCTTCAAGACTTCTTATCTTCTCTTCATTGATTATATCACTTGCTTGATACCTATTTATTATGCTTTGATTTTTATAGCATTCACTCTCCAACTTACCTACTTTCACATTCAATGCATCAATTGTTTCAAGTAAATCAGTTGTAGAGATTGAAGGTACCTGTGAAGAAGAAGATTCAGCCTCATTTTCAATCTTTTCCATCAATGAAACATTAGCCTTTGAGATGTCATCAGCATGATCTCAAATCAAAATTCCCTTCTTGTTGTGCAGAAAGTGCTACATTCCCTTGGTTTCTGGGTTGATTTTGATTGTTTATTTTGGGGTTATTTGGAGCAGTTTGAGGGTGTTGGTTTCTTTGGTAGTTTTGGTTCTGAGGCACAACTTGTTGATTGTTCAATTGTGGCTGTTGATAATTTTTGAAATTGTTGGGATTGTTGTTGTAATTGTTGTTTCTTAGCTGGATATGCTGATATTGCAACTGATTTCATGGCTGTTGGTTCTGGTACTGATTCTTTTGGAAGTTTCTAGGCTGGTTAGATTCTCTAGCAATGTGTCCTGGTTGTTGGCAATTGTAACAGATTGCCTTAGACTTATCAAATCCAATCCTCTCATTTGGACCAGACACTAGAGATCTTCCAATCATGTTAAACAGCCTCTTGCTTCTGAGTGCAAGCATTGCAGCCTGCCACTTGAAGTTCATATCTTCAAGATCATCAGCATCAATCTGTTTAAAATCATTTTGAATGACCCTTGTGTGGATCATATTTTTGGCTACAAATGCATTGTAAGATTCTGTAAACATAGAGAACAGTGCCTGAGTTTCATTTCCTTGACCATTGTTTCCACCAGAGTAAGGAAAATGTCCACTTGCCATGGAAGCAAAATCATTGTCATCTATGAGTTGGACATTAAATCTTGACTGGTTTCCTTGGTGACTTGAACTACCACCAACAAATGCTCTAGGTGTATCAACACCATGTTTAATAGGTTCATCTATGATAGGGATCAGTTTTTGGTCTTTGGTGGACAAGTTTCCCATAGGTGCAATAAAAGCATTGGACACCTGGAAACATGTCTTCTCTTCCTTTATCATTTCGTTCTCAATCATCTCTATCTCAGCAGCTTGTAGAAAGAAAATTACATCATCCACTTTGAGTTGTTCAAAATTTGGTTTCTGAAGGATGAATTTGCTAGCTGTATACCATTCCTTTGGCATTGAAGTCAACAATTTGGCAATTTGGTGTTTAAATCAAAGTCTGTCATTACATAATCAGTGGTTCTCAGGTCATTCATAATAGCTAGAAACCTATCAAGAATTGATTTCAATCTTTCTCCATCTTTATACTTGAATCTCTCAAGTTGTTGCTTGAGTCTTTGTTTCTTGATATTTTTCAGCTCAGAATTCCCTTCAAACATCTCAAGTATTGCATCATACATAACTTTGGCTGTAGTATGATGTGCAACCTTGGTTAAAATTTTCCAAGACAGACCCAGCTTGATCATAGCAAAAGCCCTGTCATCCACCTTCCTCATTCTATCATGCATAACAATGTTAGGATTTGCACCATCAGCTACATGTGGACCATTATTGATTGAGTTCCACATATCAACGTCATTATAGCACACAACAGCCAAGAACAATACCTTCCATTTGGTGAAATTGTCCTGTCCGTACAACCTAAGAATTTTGTTAGTGGAAACCTCTTGCTCTTCAAAACCACGCATATTTTTGGTATTTTTAAGTAATTTTCAAAGAAAAACAGAGTAGAAGGTTTAACAGACTTAGAAATAAAAATTGTTAAAATTAATCAAATTTGAGAAATAACTCTTCAGATATGATCTTTCTGATTCGATTAGAGGAAGATCTAGTAATAAAAATATAAACTTTAACTAAAAATTAGTGAAAGAAAACACCGAACGTTGCAGATCTGGAAGAATGAATGAAAAGCAGAGTTTCTGACGTCAGAAATCAATGGAACAGTACTAAGCTCACGTCATTCTTCATCTTCAATCAATCAATAACAAGCAACAATTCTTCACTGAAACAGCAATAAACAAGCTTTGATACCACTTGTCAGTACCGTAATGATCACTCAAACTCATAATAAATGTCACAACCCATAAGGAAAACCGTGTCGACAAGAAGGTTGGTGACTGTGCTATTTAGGGTAAGAACAAATGTTTGTTAACGGCGGAATCAGAAACAAACAGAAGTGTTGCTTAAAGACCAATAAATGTAACAAACAAAAACAATAACTCAAAAGATTTCCATTTATAGAAAGTTTTCATACAAATGTAAATCGATTAGGGTTTCTTCTAAGGAATGTTTATCCGTAATAATCTTAGGAAAGCCCTCACACTTAATCAGGAATATTCTATTAGGTCTGAAAAGTGTAAAGTGGCAAATCCGTCTGTCGTCTGTAGTCTCTCCTTTTAGGCATGCCCTAAAATATTCTATTTATAGACCTACCACAACCTGACAGCTGTCATTCCTTCTAGAAACCCTAATGATTAGTACATAATCATATTACATATTCAAAAACAATCTAAGTGTAAAAACATGTCTTCGGTCACACTTTGTGCCATTTGTCTTCTTCGAGCAGACCTGGTAATCTTGAAGTGTGCTGGTGAACAGTTCCCCGGGTAGACTTTACTTAGAGTATTTTGAAAGAAAATACTCACCTAGCATACTTCAATCTTCTTGACCATAGCAAACTTTGCTCGATATGGTCCTACGAGCAAACTGTTCTTCATGAATCTCTTCAACTCTTTGTTACTTAATAACTTATTAAGCAACCCAAAGTGTGCTGGTAACACTGTTTGAACTGTGCTGGTAGCACTGTAGCTTGCTTGGAGTTGAACCTTGCTGGAGAAAGTACCTACAATATTTCTTGATCACTTTCAACAAGCATGCTCAGACTACAGTTCATTATTCAAACCTTGCTAGATCTTCCAAATACTTGGTTTCAATAGCTTGGTTTAACCAAGAGTTTGCTGGAAGGCAAACAATGCTTGGCTTGAAGAACACCTTTGCTAGACAAAGTGAACCCTGCTCGGATAATCACTTAAGAAGACTTCAAGAAGATAACCTTGCCTGATAGGCAAAATACCTTGCTAGGACAAGTAAACCCTGCTCGGATGTCCAAGGGTGCTCGGTTTGTTTCCAAGGAGTGTTGAGAAGATTCCAATATCCCTTAATAATCCTTAAGTTATTTCATGTCAAATTCATGACTCATCATAAAATGAGTTTTGTCAAATCCCTTGGTAAACATGTCAGCACGTTGAAAATTCATGTATTTTTTCAATATCAATTAGTTTCTTTTCAAAATATTCTCGAATGAAATGATATCGAATCTTAGTATATTTAGTTTTCGAATGTTGCACATGATTTTTTAATGATACTAATGGCGGCAGAGTTATCAATCAAAATTGGAGTAGTAAGAAATTTCAAACCGTAGTCACACAGATGTTGTTGAATCCATAAAACCTGTGAACAACAACTAGAGGCTGCCACATATTCTGCCTCAGCGGTTGAAGTAGAGACCATTGTCTGCTTTTTACACTACCAGGAAACAAACCAACATCCTAGAAATTGACAACTCGACGTGGTAGATTTAAAGTTGATCTTGCATCCTCCATAGTCCGAATTGGAAAATGCAGTGAGTTCAAAGTTATCGTCCTTGGGATAACATAACCCGATGTAAGGATTACCCCTCAGATATTGAAGTATACGATTAAACACTGCCAGTTGAGTTACTTGGGAACTTGATTGGTACCTAGCACACAAACAAACTGCAAACATAATGTGAGGTCAAGAAGCAGATAAAAACCTTAAAGAGCCAATCATAGCACGACAAAGGATAGGATCAACGGTATCCTCCAATTCATCTGGTGATAAATTGTGACCCACGGGGAGAGGAGTTGAAGGGGTTTTTCCAGCAGTTATCTTGAATCAGCTCAAGATATCAATCATATATTTCGTCTGATGAATGAAGATTCCTTTGTCAGACTGGTGAACCTGGAGCCCTAAGAAAAAGTTCATCTCTCCTATCGAGCTCTTCTCAAAATTTGTTTGCATAGACTTCTTGAAATCCTTACACAGCTTATCGTTTGTTGAGCAGAAGATAATGTCATCAACATATATCTGGACGAGGAGCAGATCATCACCAAAAGTTTTATAAAAGAGAGTGTAGTCGACAATTCCTCGCTTGAAGCCATCATCAGTAAGATGGTCGGCAAGCATGCCATACCAAGCTCTCGGGGCTTGATGGAGACCATACAAGGCCTTGTTCAATCAGTCAACTCGGTCTGGATAATCTGGATCTTCAAATCCAGGAGGCTGTAAAACAAACACCTCTTCATGCAATTCTCCGTTGAGAAACGCACTCTTTACATACATCTGAAAGACCTTGATATTTTTATATGCAGCATAGGCCAAGAAAATATGTATAGCTTTCAATTGAGCGACAGGAACATACACTTCAGTGTAATCTACGCCTTCTTGCTGATGAAAGCCATGAACAACAAGTCGAGCTTTATTCCTGACAATCACACCACGATCAGCATTTTTACACTTAAATACCCATTTCGTAGAGATTGGTTTCTTAACTCTATTAAGTTTATCAATGAGATCCCATACACCCAGTCGATGAAACTGTTGCAGTTCTTCCTACATTGCTTCTACCCAAGATGCTTCAGTGTAATCTACGCCTTCTTGCTGATGAAAGCCATGAACAACAAGTCGAGCTTTATTCCTGACAATCACACCACGATCAGCCTTTTTACACTTAAATACCCATTTCGTAGAGATTGGTTTCTTAACTCTATCAAGTTTATCAATGAGATCCCATACACCCAGTCGATGAAACTGTTGCAGTTCTTCCTGCATTGCTTCTACCCAAGATGGATCAGGGAGAGCCACTAGAACATTTTTTGGTTCTACTTGAGTTAAAAGCAAGTGTATTTTGCGAGATTCATGATTCCCGAAGAATACATATCAGCATAAGCATATAAAATTGAATCAGAAGAATTAGCAATTTGATGGCGTGTTTTCACGCCTACATGAAGATCACCAATGGTGTTGTCCTGCAGATGACAAGAATGAATCCGAAGAGTTGGATTTTTAGGCACAACAAATAAATTATTGATATTCTCCTCAGTATCATGAGATGTTTCACCAGTCTCATGTGATTCAGGAAGAGGAGCTGAGGAGGAATCAACACAATGACCATCATCAGATGAGATCGAAATCACATCAGACGTATCAGGAATATAATCTTGTGATGTATCAACATAGATAGACCCTGAGGATCTTGGCGGTAAGAATTGATCTTCAAAATATGCACACACCAAGTCTTCATCTGGTTGCTCGGTTAATGAGGTAAAAGAATTTAATAAACCCTCATAATCAAACATCCAGTCAGGTCCTTTTCCTTGAGGAGGTGTGGTGTACCTATGGAAATCAACGTGGTACCACTCCTCAACACATCCTGAAGTAAAATTAGATACTCTTTTCTTATTAGACGCATACCCTAATAAATAGCCTTCAACAACTTTCTCATCAAATTTACCCGAATCTCTTTTCAACATCGTACAAGGACACCCAAATGGTTCCAAGTACTTTAAATTAGGCTTACGCTTATTCAAGAGCTCATAACTTGTTTTCTGAAGTCTCTTTACGAGTAGAACACGATTAAGCGTGTAACAAGCAGTATTCACAGCCTCTTTCCAATATTGAACGGGAAGCTTAGAATCTGCAAGCATCGTTCGAGCCGCTCCAATCAGTGTTCGATTCTTTTTCCCAGCCACCCCATTCTGTTGTGGTAGATAAGGAACACTGTATTCTCGATGAATTCCCTTTTGAATACAAAAGAAATCAAATTCAGTGTTTTTAAACTACGTACCATTATTACTTCAGATTCGTCTCATTTTCAACTTATACAGTGATTCAATCTTAGTGATCAGATTTTGAACAAGAACGGGTGTTTTATCTTCTGAGCTCATAAATAAGGCCCACGAATATCTTGTATAGTCATCAGCAACAACTAAACAGTACCAATCACCATCGATACTAGCACGATTCACTGGACCGAACAGATCCATACGAAATCGTTCTAAAGGAGTTTCAATGGTATTGATTAACTTGGAAGGGTGTGATTTCTTTTTCTGTTTGCCTTTCTTGCAAACAACTCAGTGATCCGATAACTTAGAGTGTTTCAAGGAAACACCTTCGACCAAATCATTCGCCATTAAATAATTCATCTTTCAAACATGAGTATGACCCATCCGACGATGCCATAGAATAGAATCCTTCTCAGTTGCTTTAGAGACAAAACATATTTCAATTGATGTGGATACCATAGAACTCATGTTCAAGACATAAATATCATTCGGGTTATGGTATCCTTGGGATACCATAACCTGATGTCAGGATTACCACTCAGATATTGAAGTATACGTTTAACCGCTGCCAGGTGAGTCACTCGGGGACTTGATTGGTACCTAGCACACAAACAAACTGCAAACATAATGTCAGGTCGAGAAGCAGTTAAATACACTAAAAAGCCAATCATAGCATGACAAAGGATAGGATCATCGGTATCCTCCAATTCATCTGGTGATAAATTGTGACCCACGAGGACAGGAGTTGAAGGGGTTTTTCCGGCAGTTATCATGAATCGGCTCAAGATATCATTCATATATTTCGTCTGATGAATGAAGATTCCTTTGTCAGACTGATGAACCTAGAAGCCTAAGAAAAAGTTCATCTCTCCCATAGAGCTCATCTCAAACTTTGTTTGCATAGACTTCTCGAAATCCTTACACAGCTTATCGCTTGTTGAGCGGAAGAAAATGTCGTCAATATATATCTGGACGATGAGCAGATCATCACCAAAAGTTTTATAAAAGAGAGTTCAGTCGACAGTTCCTCGCTTGAAGCCATTACCAGTAAGATGGTCGGCAAGCGTGCCATACCATGCTCTCGGAGCTTGATGGATGCCATACAGGGCCTTGTTCAATCGGTAAACTCGGTCCGGATAATCTGGATATTCAAAGCCAGGAGGCTGTAAAACAAACACCTCTTCATGCAATTCTCCGTTGAGAAACGCATTCTTTACAATCATATGATAGACCTTGATATTTTTATATGATGCATATGCCAAGAAAATACGTATAGCTTCCAATCGAGCGACAAGACCATACACTTCAGTGTAATCTACGCCTTCTTACTGATGAAAGCCATAAACAACAAGTCGAGCTTTATTCCTGACAATCACACCATGATCATACTTTTTACACTTAAACACCCATTTCGTAGGGATTGGTTTCTTAACTCTATCAATTTTATCAATTAGATCATCGATGAAACTATTGCAGTTCTTCCTGCATTGCTTCTACCCATGATGGATCAGCGAGAGCCACTCGAACATTTGTTGGTTCTACTTGAGATAAAAAGCAAGTGTATTTTGCGAGATTCATCATTCCTGAAGAATGCATATCAGCATAAGCACATAAAATTGAATCAGTAGAATTAGCAATTTGATGACGTGTTTGCACACCTACATCAAGATCACCAATGATGTTGTCCTACGGATGACAAGATTGAATTCGAAGAGTTGGATTTTCAGGCACAACAATTGTTTCAAATAAATTATTGATTTTCTCCTCAGTATCATGAGATGATTCACCAGTCTCATTTGATTCAGGAAGAGGAGATGAGGACGAATCAACAAAATGACCATCATCATATGAGATCGAAATCACATCAGACGTATCAGGAAGATCATCTTGTGAGGCATCAACATAGATAGACCCCGAGGATCTTGGAGGTAAGAATTGATTTTCAAAATATCAGCGCACCAAGTTTTCATCTGGTTGCTCGGTTAATGAGGTAAAAGAATTAAATAAACCCTCATAATCAAACATCTAGTCAGGTCCTTTTCCTTGAGGAGGTGTGGTGTACCTTTGGCCATCAACGTGGTACCACTCCTCAACACATCCTGAGTAAAATTAAATACTCTTTTCTTAGGAGACGCAAACCTTAAGAAATAGCCTTCAACAGCTTTCTCATCAAATTTACCCGAATCTCTTTTCAACGTCTTACAAGGACACCCAAATGATTCCAAGTACTTTAAATTAGGCATACGCTTATTCAAGAGCTCATAACTTGTTTTCTGAAGTCTCTTTACTGGTAGAGCACGATTAAGCGTATAACAAGCAGTATTCACAGCCTCATTCCAAATTTGAATGCGAAGCTTCAAAACTGCAAGCATCGTTCGAGCTGCTTCAATTAGTGTTCGATTCTTTCTCTCAGCCACCCCATTCTGTTTTGGTACATAAGGAGCACTGTATTCTCGATGAATTCCGTTTTGAATACAAAATAAATCCAATACAGTGTTTTTAAACTCTGTACCATTATCACTTCGGATTCGTCTCACTTTCAACTTATACAGTGATTCAATCTTAGTGATCAGATTTTGAACAAGAACGGGTGTTTGATCTTTTGAGCTCATAAATAAGGCCCACAAATATCTTGTATAGTCATTAGTGACAACTAAACAGTACCAATCACTATCGATACTAGCACGATTCACTGGACCGAACAGATCCATACGAAGTCGTTCTAAAGGAGTATCAACGGTATTGATTAACATAGAAGGGTGTGATTTATTTTTCTGTTTGCCTTTCTTGCAAGCAACTCAGTGATCCGATAACTTAAAGTGTTTTAAGGAAACACCTTCGACCAAATCATTCGCCATTAAATAATTCATCTTTCGAACATGAGTATGACCCATCCTATGATGCCATAGAATAGAATCATTCTCAGTTGCTTTAGAGGCAAAACATGTTTCAATTGATGTGGATACCTTAGAACTCATGTTCAAGACATGAGTATCATTTGATCGAGGGGATCGCATGACAACCATATCTTCAGGAATGACATATCCCGGTTTGTGTACTTTTTGTCACAAATTTGTGACACACTTAATAAATTATGATCAACTTTATCACAGTAGTTGACTTTTTCAAACGTGATATGCCCATTTGAAACTTCACCTTCTTGTGTTATCATACCAACAGAATTCCCAGCAAAAGCAACATACCCTCCTTGAATATTTCTAACATTTGTTATGAGGTCAAGATTGCCAGTAATATAACGAGAACATCCATTGTCCATTATCCAGTTCTCACCAGACACGGTCTTGGATGTACCCTACACACAAATTGAATGTGATTAATTCAAAAAGGCAGCCAAGGCCTCAATCTTGGGAACCTTTTTAGTTTCACATGATGAATCAAAATTAACTGAATTCAAATGTTGTTCAGCAACTTGTGAATAAGTTATAGGCCTTTTAGACTTTTGTCTTAAATAAGCATCTTAAACAACATTTGAATTAACATTCTTACGAACTGGTTCGGTTGGGACAAACTTTGGTTTTACATTAACCGATGTTTCATTCACATGAATCACTTTCACATTAGAAAACATTTTGTGAGTTTCATCATCCAAAGACACTAGTCTGTTCAAAATCTCTTTTATCACAGGAACAGGATTGGAATTGTCCTTGATAAATGGATGAAGATTCTGAGATTTCTTCAGGCCACAGTTTCTGACCACGTGACCCAGTTCACCACTGAGAAAGCAAGTTCTCATATCAATACGCTCTTGGTGTGGTGGTGCAGAAACAGGTGCAACTGAAGGTTGATGATAAACTCCAACAATTGGACCCTTATCTAAATCATCAAATGTTACCGATTTCCTTTTCATGTAAAAGTCCAAATTTGAATAGTTAGAAAAACTTTGCAATGAATCAGTTCCATGACATTTTACAAATTGAACCCTTTTTGCTGATTTAGCAATTGTTTTGCTTTTACTAAAGGATCAACAACATTTGATGTTTTAGATTTTACAAATTCTTGTTCAAGATTTTGAATCTTGGAAGTTTCATTTTGAAAGATGCTTTCAATCAACTCAAGCTTGATTAGATTAAGCGGAATGTCTTTCTCGGTGAAATCATTGCTAATTCCTTTTATCTTGAACACACGTCCATTTGAAGATTCTGAAATAGGAGGATTTACAAAACGCAGCAAATCCTCATTCGAAATCTTTGGTTTTCAAATTTCTTTGTTTTAACCTTAATATTTTTCTCCTTTTTCACTTGAGTTGTATTTGGACAATACACAGCTTCCTCAAATTCATGAGGTTCACATAAAATGTGATTCGAACGTGAAATGTCCTGATATGACCTCTGGTTCGAATACATCCTCAACAAGTACTTTCTCATCATTATTATCAACAAAGACCTTTTTGCTTTGAATATGATGTTTTTGTGATGAAGATTGAACAGTCACATTGTCACTTTTAGCAATTTAGATTTTGTGTCAACAATCGTTTCATTAACAACAGTTTCTTCATTTCGAGCAAAAGAATTTGCTGTGTAATCATTGTGAAATGGTGGTGGTACTTTAACAAAACCTACACCTTTCTTTGAATCTTTTTTTTTTCCAGATTCTTCAAAAATTTCGTTTAGCAAAAATGAAGAATTTCTAAATATGACCAATTTATTCTTCAACTCAAGAACCTCATTTTCAAGTTCAGTTATCTTGGATCGATGTTTCAAGATTTCTTGAAATTTTTTATCATTAATTGTCATTTTTGACAGATAATTCAGCTTTGAGATCATGATTACTAACAGACAATGCTTCAATTTTCTCCCTAGATCTCAATTGAGATTCTAATGATTGTCTATAAGTGTCCTTAAGTGAAAAAATTTCTTTTACCAAATTGTTATTATGTGATTTCAAGGTTTCTAAGTTAGGCTTATTTGTTTCACAAGTCACACAAGTTACATTAGCAGACAATTTAATAGAGTTAGAGGAAGAAGGACTAACCTCATCGATCTTAGTCATGCAAGCAAATGTAGTTGGCTGCATATGACATGAATCATCAGAGTCTGAATCAGTGTCATTGTTAGATGACAATTCATTCCCACTTGCATCTTGAAATCTTTCGTGTGTCTAAAACATAGCCAAATTCGCTTGATTCTCATTGCATAATAACTGTTGAGACCAACCAATTCCATCAACAGCAGAAAGTAAGGCTTGTGATCCCGAAGCAGACAGTTTACCACCAGATGATTTGTCAGTATTATCACTTTTCCTGTCAGAATTTCGCTGTCCATTATATTCTTTCTTTGGTTATCACATTATTTCGCGAAATGACCAAATTCTTTACAGTTGAAGCACTTGACTTTCAGCTTATCAAACCCAATCTTCTTGTTCAATGTCGGTAAGTCTTTACCCGTTCTTTGCATGAATTTCTTAACTTTTCTCATGATCATTGCCATGTTCCACTTTAGATCCAAAGTTCCAAATCATCAGGGTTTACCTGATCATAATCTTCATCAGTCAATTCACTCGATGCAATTTTAATACCCACCAGATTCTCATACAAAATCATAAACGCACAAAGAAACGAGATGTTCTGTTCGGCTACTTTGATGTTCACGTTTGGTGGTGGAATGAAGTTGTTTGAAGAAGAAGATGCATCAGATTTCCCAGTGTTGTCGGCATACCCAGATTCCATAAAACACGCCTTTGGATTACTACAACTTGAAGCTCCCACGTTTGCATTTTGAGTGAGAAAAGGAGTGATCGGAGTTGTGATGCTACTTACAGGCATACTTCCTCCATAGAAAGATGGATCATCTTTTGATAATTTTTGACACTTTAGATCATATTCTCGAGCTTTGATCTTTTGCATAAACTCTGAAGCAGTCAAATCTTCGTTTTTGAAATAATTATTCTCTTTTAAAACCATAAGGAATGTAGAATACGAAGCATGTAAAGCGTTCTTCACTGTGTCAATCTTGTCACTGTCATATGGTTCCAATTTTAACTTAACCATCTCAGCGA
Source organism: Bidens hawaiensis (assembly GCF_021521415.1). Lineage (NCBI taxonomy): Eukaryota > Viridiplantae > Streptophyta > Magnoliopsida > Asterales > Asteraceae > Bidens > Bidens hawaiensis. The sequence goes on from NW_027505763.1 coordinate 91,267, forward strand.
TTAGATGATTAAACCTTGTAGTCATTTCCTCAATAGTTTCTCCTTACAACAAATTAAAGTTTCGGAATTGAAACTTCAACATTACCTTTTTGCTTTCTTCAGTATTACCCATACTCCTCATTTTAACATGTTGAAACAATGAAGCACAAATCTTAATACTCCCAACTTGATGGAATGTATTATCAGGTAATGCCATAGTAAGAGTAGGGTATGCTTTTGTCTCAATATCTAAGGCTTCCTTATCTTCTTGGGAATACTTTGAAAATGCCTTAGGAGTAAAACCAGTAGTCTCATCACCAATCATTGGTACAGTGTAAACTTCATTGAGACAATAGGAACAATCAGGATGAATGGAACCTAGATGAGCACGAAAACGTGGTTCACACTTTGCAAAATCACTAAATTTCATTAAACGAGGACATTTGGAATGGGATCCAATTTCAGCATCCAAGTGTAACATTTCTTACATAAGTGCGTTCTAAGAAGCCAATGCATAGAAACCAGCCATTGGGAACAAACAAGTTCAAACTTAATTAAAAGTCAAACTTCAAGGACTAAAAGTGAAAATTTGTAACAAACTGGGAGCAGTCTCTGTAACGAACTGAGAACAGTGATTGTAACGAACTAGATATAACGAATCAATTATATGAATTGATTTTTATCTGAATAATGAACAATGAACAATACCACAATGAATTAGCTTATAACGAATTAGTAACGAATTAAGAACACGTTACTAACGAATCAAGTCAATCAAGTCAACGAATCAAGTTGACAAATTGAGTTGACGAATTGATAAATCAAGTAGACGAATTAGCTTGACGAATTCAGGTAACGAATCACTGACACAATCTAACGAATCAATGACTCAAGGTGACGAATCAGGAAGCACGAATTAACTACAGTTGATAACGAATCAACGAAAGTTAACAACGAAGTAGGTTGTTAAACAGTTATAACAAACTTTGCCACGTGGAAAAAGTTTATTAGAGAATAGGTTAACAAATTAGACCATGTGTCTAACGAATCAAGTAGGACGAATCAAACATGATGACGAATCTGTTTTAACGAATTACCAGTATTAACGAATCTTCAAACGAATGATGAAGATCTTCAAATCTTCATCATTAATTTCCATAAATCTGGAAAACTTATGAACACACAATACCAACACAAATCCGTAATATTACCTCGATATAACACCAAATCGTCCAAGTAATATATCACATTACTCGTACATACAACGTGAACCCAAATCACAACCTCTCGTACACTCAAATAACCAAACTCGAATACAATCAAGCCAAAATCAAGGCTCTGTTCCGTACATACTCAGATCCAATCCATACACAAACCATATCCATACCATATCTCAATTCCAATACCACACACAATCCTTAACCTAATTGAACACAATTCACACACAAATCAATCCATAAACAACCAATTCAATAGATAATTCAATTGAAGTCCAACTTAAATTTAATAAAATCGAAATTAAATTGAGTAGACTTCAATTCTCAAAAAATAACACAATCAAGAGCAATCAAATAGCCGAAAGCTCTGATACCACTTGTTAAACCAGATTGATTCAATCCAGATCTATAATAGAATAACCTAGATCTAAAACCGTAATAGGATCTAGTTCATGGTTATTGCTTAATTATGTTATATGCAAGATATATATTAGTTGTATTATGTAATGTATATATATTAGTAATAGATTAATGAAATTCGATCGAGAGAGCAAATGGACAGAGATTCAATACGTTAAATCAAAACATAAATTAAATAGAGGTGTGAACCTTTATATATAAAAGATGGATCTAATTCGTTACACATGTCGTAACGAATTAGCATCCACTTCATTACATTACAGACAAATAACAAGACACATAACGAATCATTGGTTCGTTATGTCCCATTCGTCAACATTCCATGACGAATGGGAACATACATAACTAACTAATATCCCATTCATTAAACATCCTTAACGAATGGGAGAAACGTTAAATTAACAGACTAGTTTCGTTAAACATCCTGTTAGTGCACGGTTTTGCGTCTTGAGTCTTTGTAATTATATTTAACGTATTTGTCATTTTTTTTAATGTAATAAACAAGTATTTATCTGTTTAGTTCGTTAATGTATCGTTTAGTTCTCTAAGGTTGTTTAGTGAACTAAGACTTAAGTTTATTCCCTCCTAATTCGTTAGGGGATGTTAACGAATCATGGGGTGTTTCATTAAGTTATTGATGTAACGAAGTAGTGTCTAGTTCGCTAGGGAATGTTAGCGAACTGGACCTATCTTCTATTTATAGTGAACTCTGTTCACAAGTAATTTAAGTTTTAAGGAGATAATTAACGATACGCTGTCCAAACACTCTCTCGATCTTCATCTTTAATATTATTCATACACATACAACTACTAATATACTGATAATATATATACACATATAACACTTAATCAAACGTAATTATGAGCTAGATCTAAGTTAAGGATTAATCCACTACACACAGATCCGAGATCTGTTATAGTTATAGGATTGATCCACCGGGCTCAACAAGTGGTATCAGAGCCTTCGGGGCTCAATTACACTTGATTTGGTGGGTTATTTAGAGTATTGGACACTTAATTAGTATTAGATATTGATAGAGTTTTGTTTAGGTGATTGATTGAATTATGGTAGGTTTGGACTGGATTTGAGTTGGTTAAGGTATAGGAAAGGTATTGTGAATCAGAATTGAGGTTTGGTTTGGTTTTGGATTGATTCGGTACTGATTTCGGTGTTACCGAAACAGGGTTTGTGTTTTGGTATAATTGAACTGGTAATCGGGGTTAATTGGTTACGAGTTTAGGTGTTTTGGATTCGTGATTGATTTACGAGTCTTTTGGTATTTTATTTGTGAGTTTTGGTCAAGAATTGAGATTGTAGTAAGAATTTAAGGTTCTGGGTTTCTAGGTTTCGTTTTCTTCATTTCCAGAAAATCTGGAAATCTTCTTTGAAGATTTGAAGATTTGAAGATGAACATGATTCGTTATTACTTTGATTCATTATCTAAGTTAGTCAATTCGTTATAAACTCCAAGTAATTCGTTAACCAGTTCACATCAATATTTGATTCGTGTTATCTAATTCGTGATTTGGGTTAACAGATTCGTGTGACACGCGTCTACCTTGGGATCTGTGTCATAACAACCTTTGCCACGTTGCATTAGGTGTCAGAGTTTGTTACAAACCGTTGTAACAACCTGATTCGCTATAGTTGATTCGCTATCAACTGTAGCTGGTTCGTTATCCATTTCGCTAAGTCTTTCTTAGCGATTCGTTACTGTAAACTTTCTAATTCGACAAGATTCCTCTTATCAATTCACTAGCTAATTAGTTAATTTGACTTATTGTTAAATTTGATTCGTTGACTTTCTGATTCATTGGATTGATTCGTTAAGATCAATATTGATTCGCTATCTGATCAATCTTAGCTTTGTTAAGATTTGATTCGTTAATTTACTGTTCACAGTTCGCTACAACTGTTTACAGTTCGTTACATTCACTGTTCACTATTCGTTAACCTTATTCGTTAATTGATTCGTTACACCCTTGAATTTTTGAAACTTTTCAAAAATGGTCGGTATGTATCCACTAGCTTCTCAAAACATGGTGATGCAACAAATGTTGCAACTTGATACTGAGATAGGGTCGCATTCGAAATGTCTAAGATTGATGAAGTTCAGTGACTTTGCCAAATGGGAACCTAGGTTTCGTGCTCATCTAGGATCAGTTCATCCTGACTGCTCATATTGTTTAGATGAAGTTTATACTGTTCCTATGATTGGAGATGAGACTATTGGATTCAGACCTAAAGCTATATCTCAATATTCACAAGAAGAGAAGAAAGCATTAGAGATAGAAAAAAAATCCTACTCTACTCTAACCATGGTTTTACCTGAAAATATATTTCACCGAGTGGGTAGTATTAAAATCTGTGCCTCTCTATTTCAACATATCCGAATGAGAAGTATGGGAAACATGGCTGAAAGCAAAAAGGTGATGATTTAGTTTCAATTCAGAAACTTTAATTTATTCAAAGGAAAAACAGTTGAAGAGTTGACAGCAAGATTCAATGACTTGATTGCAGAAATGGATAAAATGAAGTTGGAAATTTCTGAGATTGACAAGATTGATACTATTAAGAGTGCACTACCAAGTTCGTACTCTACTTTTCTAATGGTATTAAAAGAAAACAGTTATTTCAATGAAGACTTGACTGCAAGGGAGTTTTTACAAAAGATTGAAGCTCGTGAGTATGTTCTCAAGTGTCAAAAGTCATCAAAGGAAAGTCAAGATCCTGCTTTCTATGGTGGTAGCATGCCTCTGAGTTCCACCATTTCACCGATCATTGCTTTTCTGACACAAAACACAAGAGAAAATGAAACAACAATTTAAAGTGATCCTAGAGCATGTTTTTATACTGCTGGTAACTCTGGATCACCAAATGTTTCTGCTGGTTCAGGAAGTACGTCTTCAACATATCAATACTCGTCACCTCCAAACGTCAACATGAAAGAAGCTGAACAAAATTTTGCCTTCTTATCAGCTTTTATGACATCTTATGAAAACTTGGTGAGTAGCAAAATTGCCACTAGTGACCTGACTGATGAAGACTATGATCAGATTGATCTAGATGACTTAGAAATCATGGATTTAAAGTGGAACATGGAAATGATTGTTCGTAAGGTGAAAAGATTTATGCAAAGAACCGGAAAAGATCTTCCTGCCCTGAACAAGAAGTTGGGATTTGACAAGTTGAAGGTGAAATGTTATAATTGGCAAGAATTCGGTCATTTTGCAAAAGAGTGTGACAAACCGAAAAAAGAGTATACTGGTTCTCTTGGTCAAAATTCAAACTCTTCAACACCACGAAAAAATGAGTATACTGGTTCTGGGTCACAAGCAATGTTAGCTGATGAAAATGATTGGTCACAACGACTATTGTGTAATGATAATCAAGCTAATTTGGCTTTGCTCGGGTTGACTCAAGATTTTCATGATGCTAGTTGAAGTGAGGTGTCTTCTGATAATGATTCTGGATCGGATTTTGATGATTCCTGTGACAAGCCTACAACTTTTTTTGCTTGCATGGGTAAGATCAATGAGGTTAGTCATTCTATTTCTGCTACATCATCGGTTAAAGTAAATTGTGCGGAGTGTGAATCTAACAAACCTAAGTTAGAATCTTTAAATAATCACAATGACAATTTAATGAGAGAAATTGCTTCACTAAAAGATACTTATCGACTATCTCTCGAATCTCAAATGAGATCTCGTGAAAAGATTGAAGCATTGTCGACAAGTAATCATGATCTCAAAGATGAGTTATCTGTGAAAATGACGATTAATGATCAAAAGTTTCAAGAAATTTTGAAACATCGTTCAAAGATAACCGAGCTTGAGAATGAGGTTCTTGAGTTAAAGAATAAATTGGGTAAATTTCGAAATTCTTCTTTTCTGTTGAATGAAATTAAAGTTTCCGGAAAACAAAAGGATTCAAAGAAAGGTATAGGTTTTGTTGAAATTCCTCCACCATTTCACAATAATTATAAAATTAATCCTTTTGCTCCCACTGAGGAAGATGTTATTCTTAAAGAACCTGTGATTTCAGAAAAATCAAAACCTGTTTCTACTAAAGGTCTTAAACCTCAATCTTCAACTCAGAAACCTCATGTTCAAAGCAACAAAGTTTTTGTTGAAAATGTTGACAAAGTTATCATTGAGGATGTGTTTGAACCTGAAGTTATACACAAGAACAAGAACATTCCAAGTTCTAATCACATACTGTGTGAACCTCATGAATTTGAGGAGGCTGTGTATGGTTCGCACACAACTAATATGAAACAAGATGTTCATATTAAATCAGTGAAGGTTAAGAAACTAGAAAAACCAAAAATTTCTGATGAGGATTTGTTGCGTTTCATGAATCCTAATGTATCTAAGCCATCATCTTCTCGTGTATTTAAGTTAAAGAGGATGGACACGATGTTCACTGAGAAAGACATTCCAATAAGTATCATTAAACCTGAACTGATTGAGAGTGTGTTTTACAATGAAACTTCCAAGGTTCGTGAACTTGAACGTCAATATGCTCAAGGGAAAACATCAGTTTATCTTATTCATTAACTAAAGCAAAAAAAGTTTTAAAGCAAGCTAAGAAAATTCAATTTGTGAAGTCAACTGGAACAGATACGTTGAAAAGTTTTTCAAATTGTTCTAATTTAGATTTTTTCTTGAAAAAGAAATCTGAATTATCTGATGATTTTGCTAAGAGCATGACCAAAAATGTGAGTCATCAGTCATCATCTGTGTCACATGTTCCAACAACTCTTCAACATCATCATGTTGACATGCGAAGTTGTTTCCTTTGCGGTCAACAAGGTCATGTAGTAAGAAATTGTGGCCAGAAGAACTATCAGAATCTTCATCCTTTTATCAAGGACCATTCCAAACCGGTTCCTTTGGTAAAGGAGATTCTGAAACAACCTCTGTCATATGCTGATGATACTCATATTAGGTTTTCGAATGTGCATCATAGAAAAGTTGTTCATGTGAATGAAACTCATGGTTCCGTTAAACCTAAGTTTATTCCTACTGAACCATTATGTAAAAATGTTAATTCAAATGTGATTCAAGCTGCGTATCTAAGACGAAAGTCTAAGAAACCTGTAACTTATTCTCAAGTCGCTGAACAACAATTGAATGCAACTAAGGTTAATTTTTCTCAAGAAAACCAAAAGGTGCCCAAGACTTAGGGGCTTCCTTTTTGAACTAATCATTTTCATTTGTATAGGTCACATCCAAGACCATTTCTGGTGAAAACTGGATCATGGATAGTGGATGTTCTCGTCATATTACTGGGAATCTCAACCGCTTAACAAATATGAGAAATATTCAAGGGGGTTATGTGGCGTATTCTGGGAATTCTGGGGGTATGATTACACAAGAAGGTGATGTTTCGAATGGGAAGATTACGTTTGAGAAGGTTAACTATTGTGATAAAGTGGACCATAATTTATTGAGTGTGTCGTAAATCTGTGATAAGCAATACACTACAGTATTTACAGATAAAGAGTATCTGATTTTGAAACCGGATTACGTGATTACCGAGGACATGGTTGTCATGTGATCACCTCGATCAAATGATATTTATGTCTTGAATATGAATTCTAAAGTATCTACATCAATCGAAACATGTTTTGTCTCGAAAGCGACCGAGAAAGACTCAGTTCATTGGCATCAAAGAATGGGTCACATACATGTTCGAAAGATGAACTACTTATTGGCAAACGATTTGGTAGAGGGTATGTTGTTAAAGAATTTTAAGTTATCCGATTATTGTGTTGCTTGTAAGAAGGGCAAACAAAAGAAGAAATCGCATCCATCTAAGTTATTAAATTCCATTGATACTCCGCTTAAACGACTTCATATTGATTTATTTGGTCCTGTGAATCGTCCAAGTATTTATGGAGACTGGTATTGCCTAGTAGTTACAGATGATTATTCACGATATTCATGGGTCTTGTTTATGAGTTCAAAAGATCAAACACCGGGTCTTGTTCAAAATCTAATCACTAAGACCGAATCACTATACAAACTAAAAGTGAGGAGAATTCGAAGTGACAATGGTACCTAATTTAAAAATATTGTATTAGATTTCTTTTGTATACAAAAAGGGATTCATCGAGAATACAGTGCCCCATATGTACCACAACAGAACGGTGTAGCTGAAAGAAAGAATAGAACGTTGATTGAAGCTGCTATAACGATGCTTGCTGATTCAAAGCTTCCTGTCCAGTTTTGGAATGAGGCAGTGAATATTGCTTGTTATACACTCAATCGTGTTCTAACTGTTAAAAGACTCAAAAAGACAAGTTATGAATTATTGAATAATCGTAAACCTAATTTAAAGTACTTGGAACCATTTGGTTGTCCTTGTACTATGTTGAAAAAGGATGTGGGAAAGTTTGATGAAAAAGCCATTGAGGGTTATTTCTTGGGGAATGCGTCACCTAAGAAAAGAATGTTTAACTTTATGTCCGGTTGTGTTGAAGAATGGTACCATGTGGACTGTCAAAAGTACACTACTCCTTCTCAAGGAAAAGGTCCCGACTGGATGTTTGACTATGATGGCTTATTTAATTCTTTTACTCCAACAACCGATCATCCAGATGAAGATTTAGTTCGTGCTTATTTTGAAGAACATTTGGAAATTCCAAGGTTTGCAAGTTCAAATGATGTTGAAGCTCCAATTGTTTCTCCAACTGAAGAACCTGATAATGAGTCTCATGTTCATTATGATAATGCTTCTACTTCATCTGATGATAATGCAGTTGTGGATCAAGTTATTGAACTTGATTGTGATGTTTCATCTCTTGAATTGGGTGAACATTACACTATTTATTTGAAAATGTTGCTGTTTCTGAGAATCCTACTCTCTGGATTCATAATTACCATCCACAAGAAAACATTATTGGAGAACTTGATGTGGTAGTTCAAACACGACATCAAGTTACTTCTTCAAGTGAAAATAATGTCTTATGTGCTTATGCTGACTTGCACTCGTCTGGGATTGTAAATCTTGCTAAATTCACTTGTTTTCTATCTCAAATAGAGCCAAAGACTCCTCGTGTGGCACTTCAAGATCCTTCTTGGGTAGAAGCCATGCAAGAAGAATTACAGCAATTTGCACGTTTGGGTGTTTGGGATCTTATTGATAAACCTGCTAGAGTCAAGAAGGAAATTCCGACTAAGTGGGTATATAAGTGTAAGAAATACGACCGTGGGGTAATTGTGAGAAACAAAGCACGATTAGTTGTGCAAGGTTTTCATCAGCAAGAGGGTATTGACTACACTGAAGTATATGCTCCAGTTGCAAGATTAGAGTCGATTCGAATCTTTCTGGCATATGCTGCTTACAAGAATATTAAAGTTTATCAAATGGATGTCAAGAGTGCTTTTCTCAATGGTGACCTTCATGAGGAAGTGTTTGTTCTACAGCCTCCAAATTTTGAAGATCCTGATTATCCTGACCGTGTTTACCGATTAAACAAGGCATTATATGGTCTACATCAAGCCCCGAGAGCTTGGTATGGCACACTTGCCGACCATCTGACGGATAATGGTTTCAAACGTGGAACGGTAGACTGCACTTTGTTTTATAAAAATATTGGTGATGATCTTCTGCTCGTTCAGATTTATGTTGATGACATAATCTTTGGGTCTACAAATGACACGTTACGTAAGGAGTTTGAGAAATCTATGCAAACTAAGTTCGAGATGAGTTCGATGGGAGAGATGAATTTCTTTTTAGGGTTGCAGGTCCATCAGACTGCGAAGGGAATCTTCATTCATCAGACAAATTATGTGAACGACGTCTTGAGCCGATTCAAGATTACTGACGGAAAATTCCCTTCTACTCCTCTTCCCGTGGGTCACAATTTATCACCGGATGAATTGGAGGATACCGTTGATCTGACCCTCTATCGTGCTATGATTGGTTCTTTAATGTATTTAACTGCTTCTCGAACCGACATAATGTTTGCTGTTTGTTTATGTGCTAAGTACCAAGCTAGTCCCCGAGTGACTCACCTGGCAGCGGTCAAGCGTATTCTGCAATATTTAAGGGGAAATCCTGACATCGGGTTATGGTACCCCAATGATGATACTTTCGACCTTACCGCTTATTCAGACTCAGACTATGGAGGATGCAAGATCAATTTCAAGTCTACTACAGCGGGATGTCAATTCTTAGGAAGCCGGCTTGTTTCCTGGCAGTGTAAGAAGCAGAAAACGGCCTCCACTTCAACCGCCGAAGCTGAGTATGTTGCAGCCTCGAGTTTCTGTTCCCAGGTTTTGTGGATACAACAACATCTTCGCGACTACGGTTTGAAGTTTCTTACTACTCCCATCTTGATTGATAATTCTGCTGCTATTAGTATCACCAAGAATCTCGTACAACATTCTAAAACAAAACATATCGAAATTCGATATCATTTTATACGGGATTGTTATGAAAAGAAATTAATTGACCTTGAGAAAGTACATACTGATTTTCAAAAAGCCGATCTATTTACCAAAGTCTTTGATAAAACACGTTTTCACTTTTTGCTTGGTTTAAATGGATTGAAGACCTTTGCTGAGATCCTAACATTAGGATAATTATTTTTTATTTTAGTCTATTTATTTTTCAATTTATTTTTTTTCGGTTTTAGGGGGTGAATCTAAGAAAATACAAAAATATGGTGCTTTTAGTTTGTATAGATAAAACCCAAAAACATTAGAAAACTTTCGATATGTTTTCTTTCTTGTTTTATTATTTGAAAAATTAAAAACATTTTTAAAATTAGAAAATACCAAAAAGATTGTGATTTCTGTTTGTATAGAAATTCTGAAAAAGTTAAAAACAATGTGAATTTTTTCTCGTTTTGTAAAGAAAATCCGAAAAGTGAAAAAGATTGTGTTTTTAGTTTGTAAAGAGAAAAAAAACCCAAAAAGATTTTTGCTTATGTTCACTGAAAATCATGTCATTTGCTTCTATTTTGAAGGACATATACTTGTATATGTTTGGTCCTGATAATTTCTTGTAAATATTCGGGTTAGCCAAATCTGTCAAATGGAAAGTACTTGGGGCGTTCGTTAAGCTTTCTACTTTATTTTTAGCTGAAAATTTAGTCAGTTATTTAAGTTTGTGAAGCGTGCTTGCATGTTTTGGTCCTGTTCTCTACGTGTAGATGAATAGGATAGCCATTAATTTATGAACTTAAATTAACTAAGGAAATTAAAATTCATTTAGTTTTATGCTCCTCAAAATTTTGAGTTTTTGAAGCAAAAAGAGAAAAAGATAGTAAATTGATTATTTGAACCAAAATCCAGTAAGAAATAAGCTTAAAAAGGTTGTGTGCTTAATCATTGGTGCATTGATAGGTCTTAAACAAGCTGTTAGAGTAAAGTAAGTGATATAAACCTAAAGAAAAGCCAAATTGAAAGAGGTGTTAGTCTCTAGCAAAAGTCTCGGTGAAGATGGCAGAAATGTAATAACCGGTCATACTCAAGCCTTATAGTTGTTGATCTTTAAAAATATAACAAAGCAAATAACAAGCGTTAGGATTCTGAACACAGTGAGTCTTTATGCGGCTTAATCATCTGGGTATTCATATGCATGAATATTTCACTCGCTTTTAGAGCAAACCCAAAGTCATTAAACTTGATCACTGTTGTACTTCGTACAATCCAAATTACTGACTTGATCAAAATCCGTTGGTAGTCATACAATTGTTCCTCCCTTGCGTGTGTCTCAATATTTAACACTCGTCAAATTTCAGGTTAACTCCGTTAATCCGAACTCCGTTAATTCAAACTTAAGATCACACGAACTGTAACGCATATCTCATTACATTTAAACTAGGGTTTAAATAGCGTATGACAATCACTACACAAGTAGTCTTTTGGAATTTCACCGAAACACACACGAGTCGACTCAAACAGTTGGTGAACAAACGATAAGTATCATAAAGAAGTTAATAATTATGTGTTACGTTTATGTGCTACTTGGTGTTTACTTGCATAATGTTAATTCATGTGGAAAATAAACTAACTTGTGCTAGAAATTGATTAATTAGAAGATTAGGGGGTTAAGTGTAATATATTAATAATATAATCAGGTTATTACACAACCCTAATCCCCCTCCCTCCCACATCTTTTTCCCCCCTCCCTCTCTTGGCGACCGTAGCCCACACACACACACACATACAACCTCTTTTTCAAGCTTGTTTTGAAGGATTCAAGGTTCTAGATAGGTAATTAACATCACCTCTTGATATTCTAATGATTTTATTATGATATTGGGCATGTTAATCAAAACCCTAAATCTTGAAAGTGATGATTTAAGATGAGTTAGGGTTTAATTATGTGTTTCTTGATGAATACTAGTAAATTGATAACGAGTTGTATGATTATTGATTGTTTATCGCATGTTTCTTGAAATTAAACTTTGAAGTAAAACCCTAATTGTGTATGTAAAGTGAAATGGAGATGCATGGTTGGTGGATTATGCATCTAGAGGGTTGTATGTATGAGTTATAGTGCGTAGGTTAATTGTATGTTCAGTTTTGATGAAAACTGATGCTGAACAGATTCTAGAATTCGTGTTTAAATGGCTGTAACTCGATGTTGATTTTGTGTTTGGAAGTAATTATTGACTCTATGATGTAGTAGGTCGAGTCTAGTTTCTAAAAAGTCTGAATTTGTAATTTTTGGACGTGTAAAAGTTAGTTTCTATTATTTTACAAATCTGTTGTGCAAGTCTGATTCGAGACGCCTGCTGGTAGGCTGTTTTGCGATTAAGATATCTCATAAACGACAAGAATAATGGGGTTGTTTCCACTTATGGAAGTTAATATTTTGAGTTAGAAATCTAACCCAATTGGTCTTGCATTAATTGTATTTGTCATTTAACGGTATTAACAAATAAAATTATGTTGTGCATGATAATGATTGTTGTGTGTTTGCTGTGATGTTTTGATCATTGTGATAAAACTATATATGATAAAAATGTAATAAATATATCTTTAGAAGCCTAACTCACATGTTCTTCTCTGATGATTTTTGGTGATTTATTTGACATGTTGGGATTTATTAAATAGAGTAATCTTGTCGAGTGAAAAACTGCCTGGACAATTTAGCCGCTGAATTACTTGAATTATCATGAAAAGTGCATAACTGATCGATGTTTGCTATGTTTTGACCAAATTGCCCTTGTGGGGGATATTTGCTAGTAATGAACGATGTTAATACTTGACACTTTAGTACTTGTTCACATGTGTAACTTATCACCAATGTGTTTGTCGAGTCGCACTTATTTCACAAATGAAACACGAAACGCGTCTCATGCATAAGTTGTATGTGTCGAGTCTAGGGACTCACTCGTAGTTCAATACTTAGAAAATCTTGTTTTTTTGTTTTTAGAACACTAGTGAGGATTTTCTATGACGCACACCTTTATCGGATCTTTTTGGTTAACTTCGCAAACAGTGAGTTTCACGTCTCCTTTTTACTCTTTTTAAACGCTTTTATTTGGGGGAGATAACATACTCCAACGCTGTAGATTTTGTTTAGTTTTTATATATCACTTGTAAGGCTAAGTGGCAAACAAACAAACCAAAATCCTTCATAACATCGAACCGGTTAATATTTGGATAATAGCGAGTCACTGTTGAGTAGTACTACTGGGTTTGACAAACCCGGCCCAACTCTAAACTCGACTGTAGGTCGAGTGGGTGTAATTTTGGCTAACACATTACCATGGTCGTGGTTGACATTGTGGCAAGGCAATTGATAAACAGTCAACTTCGGTTCCGAACACTTAGTAATACATGCTTGATAGGTTAACTACCTATTGATATATAATTGACTTAACACTATCTGGTAACGCAAACGCAAACGCAAAAGCAAACGCAAACACTTTATTTATATAAACCTGTGAACTCACCAACCCTGTGTTGACACTTTTAGTATGTTATTCTCAGGTAGCCGAGGTGGGCGCACGGTATAGGAACATGCATTCGCTAAACACCATCGCTTTGAAAACTTCTTTTAATTTTTATCTTAATAACATGGGTTTTTAAGTCGTCCTGTATGGCGCAAACTTTTTGGTTGACAATTTACGCTTCCGCATTTTATTTAAGACTTAATGTCTTGTTGGTTTGAAAACGTTAAACATGGTGTTTAATTATAAATAATGATTCCGATCCTGTTAGTTCATACCCTCTGACGGTAGAACTCCGTTAGTGGATTTTGAGGGTGTGACACAATACCAATATGAAACGGACCCCAGGGGATACAATGTATGTAAGCCAACAGATGGACTCGTGCATACTCACTCATGGTAAAGGAAATTTGATGCATTGCTCAAAATTTCTCAGTTGGTATTAAAAAAAATTGATCAACACTATAATGGTTTAAGTCAAGTTGGGGTGATTTGGCAAAAATCATATTAAGCTTGAACCAAGATTAGGGGCTGATAGTTTCTGATATTATGTGCGCTAATTGAACCATAAATCATATCACATAAATGCTCGAAGGTTTGTTATAAGATTTAAGTGGACAACAATATCAATGACCGACTTAACGCCAGTCATAATATCGCTGAAATATAAAACTGTGATGGAAGGACATTTTAGTCAATATGATTCTTTGCTCAAACTCAACAAAAACACAAAAAATATGTACTGCTTTTGAAAATCATAGAAAAACACAAAAAGATTGTCTATTTTTTAATGTTCGGATATTTCTGTATATACATTCTTTAATTCTTTTTCACAAAATACCAAAAATATTTTATCTGTTTTCTTTACATATTATTTAAAATATTTTTTTTAAGTTATGTTTCGAAAATGTGAAACGTTTTTAAAGTATTTGATTATCGGGATAAAGTGTCCTCGGTAATTTTGTTTAGACTTTCTTATTTATTAATTGGATAATGTTTAACAAACTTTGATTTATTTCATTTAATTATTTAAGTAAAAATTAAATAAACATTAATTCGTTAAGTATGGATAACGAATTAGGTTGCTCTTTAGCGAACTACTTTCTAGTTCGCTCACCTAATTCGCTTCCGCACTCTGTAACGAAATGCATCCAATTCGTTATGCATATCTAACGAATCAAGAGATAATTTGAAGTTAATTCGCTATGCATATTTAACGAATCAAGACATAATTTGAAGTTAATTCGTTATGCCACGTATTAACATAAGGGTAACGAATTGGGTGATTCGTTATTTAAAATTTCTAACGAATTTGTTTGGTTCGTACAAAAGGATGCATGTAAGGACTGTATATAAAGGAAAATTGTTACACGCTTCGTCCTTCACTGTTCTTTCATCTTCCTTACACCTAAAGTCACCCTTTTCAAATTTTTTCTCTGAATTTTCGATCTTCGAATTTCAAAATTTCGAGTATTCCGGTGTGTTTCTAAGGTATAGATAAGAACATCTTTATGCATTACGTCAAAAATTCTACTGGTTTGATAGCCTAATTATGTGATTTTGTCCTAAGGGTTTTCACGGCTTGATAAACCCTGATCAATGGACATTATACTGTGTTATTATAGTTCATTTTGATTGTATTATGACCGGAATGTGATTCCGAGACCCTGGGTAGACTTTAATCACAGTTTGTTTCTTGTTTTTCGGGTTAATTGAATGTTGATGCTTTTGGGGTTTTAAGCTTTGTTTAACTCTCCAAGTATTCTTATTTATTTCACGGTGTTAAGCCTCAATCTTAATACCATGGGCTTCGTATTGCAATTCCGAGTTGGATAAACCTGTGGTTTCGATTACTCAACGATAAGCACGAGCTAACTGAACCTGGTTTTTGTCCTGTTGACCGTCGGTGTTCTTATATATTTTGACTTTGACTAGGATTGCCAAACATTAAGTCTAATTATTGACCATTCGTTAACCTTAGCGAACTGGAACTGCTTCGTGTCCAATTCGTTAAGGATACTACGAATTAGCTCAGTGAATCAGTTTATCAACGAATCAAATGTGGATTCGTTAAATTTGGAACGAACTGGATTTTAGTTCGTTAATATTTATAGTTACTTCGCTTGATCTAATTCGTTAATATATTTACCTGATAGCGAATCAATTGATTCGTTACATGTGTGTAATGAATCAGATTGATAGGCATACGAATGACATTTCATATTTTATTTATTGAATTAACTTTTGTAATTAATGATTTATTCCAATCGACTACACGCGTAAATACATTAATTACACACGACATATAAAATTAATTACACCATCTAAAATAAATAGATATATATATATATATATGTTAATTGTATTATTTCTTCATATTACTTATACTTGTTCTAAACTCTATTCAGTAAATATGGCTGATCAATTGAATCAAGATCCACCAGTTGCTGGTCAAGGGCAACAAGAACAACCACTACAAGCACAACCACCTCAACCACAGCAGGAAGAAGTTATTTTATTACCTTATGACACTAAACACAACATCTGTGCTTATGTTGATCAAGATGTTGCTGATATTGAGGTGTTCGGAGACATGTTGACATTCTTAAGACTATCAATGATACATTATGCAATCACCGCTCGACCTAAAGTTTATCTGAGCATTATCCGGAAATTTTGGGATACTGCTGAGGTTGTTGAGGTGGAAAATAACATTCGAGCCACGATCAATCAGACTGTTATTACAATCAATGTGGAAGTGGTTCGCCGTGTACTTCGTTTTAATGACAATGATGACAACCCAAGTGAATTTGACAAGCAGCTGATCAAGGGCTTGTTTACTCGTTTATGTTATGGTGGTGGTATTGATGAATATATGTTGAACAAGAATGAGTTATGTCCACCATACAAGTATCTTCTCCATGTCTTGATTCATTGTATGATTGGTCATCGTGGTGGATTTGACCAATGCAGAAGCAGTATACAATCGGCTTTTGTTGCACTTATTATCAACAAGCCATTTAACTTCTCCGAGCTAATTTACGATCATCTAAAAGAACAAGTTCAGCAAACACTTCAAAAGAAGAAATTTTTAATGTATCCTCGATTTCTGCAACTGATCATTCAAGACTTAATTCCCAATTTAGTCATTGATCAAAATCAGATGAATGATGTGCTTCCTATGGAACACATGAAGGTTGATACCATGCATCGAATGTTGATTTATAGAAAGGAGAGGCCAAGGGATAAACGGATGATTTGTCATATCATTAATCTGAATTATGTATGTCCTCCTAATGAACGCTGGATCCATGACGACTCGGATTCCGAGCGTGAAGGGGGAGAAGGTGGGAACGATGATGATAATAATGATGGAAATGGTGGAGCTGGTGATGCTGCTTTTCAAGAACAACAAGATGCAATAAATGTTGCGTTAGCTGCCACCATTGCAGCTCAACAAGAAAGAGAAAAGGGAAAGAGGTGGCAACTGGAGAACCATCGAAGAAAAGACGTGTGTCAGCTGGTGTTGGGGTAATTATTGGTGTGCCACCACCTCGTCAATCAACGCCTCAACGTCTGGTAGTGCTGCCTACTATTAGTACTCTGATGCTCACATTGACGACGACGTTGGTGTCTCATGAAAGACTTGGTTTAATTCCACAAATGGCTTTATCTAAAATACCAAGGCCTCCTACTACATTGTCAACTGTCCCTCCAACACCATCCATGAGGCCTCCTCCTCCCAGTGATGTCTTTTTTATGAGAATTACTCGGCCTCAAGGACCGATCCAACCTGTTCATCCATCCCTATACAACTTGCTACCGAACCGTCAGACTGATATGTTGTTGCATCCTCTTCATCTTTATGAAAACCAAATGTCTGTTGACCGTCAGAATCGGGAATGACTTATGTAAAATCAAAGACGGATGATGAGTCATATTTATTTTTATCAAAAGGAGACTAAAGCGCTACGTGCGATTGTTGAGTCTCATGGGTGAAAATGAAGGAATAAGAGGATCTAATCTTGCAGTTGACTTGCAAAGAGGATGCCTTAAAAAAACTCAAGAACAATGATGAAGATCCTGACTAATCTGGTGCACGATGTGTGCCTAAACAAGCCCACGGCTCATCTTCCGGTACTGGAACAAGTGGCGGTGATTTGGATAAACAGGTTGTTCTGTATAAGGATTCAACAGCTGTTAAGCCAATTGAGATGATTGAAGCCAACACTGTGATATTTATGGATTGATCGGGGGTGGTTAGAAGTATGGTGAACAGGGATGAGATAGAGGTTGTTGAGTTCGTTGATAGTCTCTGACACGGGAGCAGATTTCCATACTGCTTGGGTTGAATGATGAACAGTTAACTGTGTTAGAGACTGAGCCTGACATTGAGGTAGTGAATGAGGAAGGTATATTAGATGATCCGTCTATTCAAATGAATACGGACTTTATTTATTAAGATGAGGATGTTGAGATGGAAGACGTCACTGCTGAGGAGTATCTGGTCTTGTTTCAACACACAAACATTGATCAAGGTGCTCCAGTATTCGATGAGCAAACGTTCAAATTTGCTGAGGATGATATGGTGAAGGCCTCTAAAGGTAAACTGGTAGCTGATGCCGTATTTAAATCACTTGAAGTCATAACTGATACCGATATTGCTAAGTGGTTCAGCTATAAAAAGGTGAGTAAGATTATCAAGGCATATCAGTATGTTGATCAAGAGCGAAAAGACATAGCTGCAACTTGGGTCAAACCAAACTATGTGACCTCCTTCAAGTATGTATCCAAGATACATGGTGATATCGTTTCATGGCCTTATGATTCCGAGCTGAAGGTATGTATAATTAAATGGGAAAAGGGGATTCAGTACTACAAAACGATAATGGATGTTCTTACATTACCGCGTTGGGATGTTCGTACCCTCGCGAGACGTCCATTTATCAATCGTGGTAGTTACCGGACAACTGAGTGGTTTTATCAACACTTACTGTTCGAGGACAATCGTGGCTTCAAGTTCTTCAAGCCCAAGGTCCCGAGACGTAAACTATTGACGAGATTGATCCAAGGACTGGCTGAAGGAAACTTGTTATTAAGGTAAAGCAGCCTAAGACGATGAAGCGGGTACCTGTGAAGACGATGCCCCAACACATGCATCTCTCGTTTGACCGCTGGTACTACGATAATCGTACTGGCGAGGCCGTCATTGTTCTTGGTAAAGGACATAAGACTGAGCTTATCAAGATAATCGACCCTATGTGGTTGGTTAATTTATCTAAAACAGACAATGACGTGCTACACAAGAACCAGATTCTGATTTAGCGCAATGAAGACTACGACCTGGCTATGCAATTCCAGCGTGTTGTGCGTGTTTGTCATGAAAATGGAATTCATAGTTGCAGAGACTGGCAGTCCAAGCATTTCAAGTGAAGACAAAGACGAAGAGCTCAAGACGAGGGGGTGTCTGTTAGTGCACGGTTTTGCGTCTTGAGTCTTTGTAATTATCTTTAACGTATTTGTCGTTTTGTTTAATGTAATTAATAAGTATTTATCTGTTTAGTTCGTCAATGTCACGTCTAGTTTGCTAAGGTTGTTTAGCGAACTAAGACTTAAATTTATTCCCTCCTGGTTCGTTAGGGGATGTTAACGAATCAGGGGGTGTTTCGTTAAGTTATTGAAATAACGAAGTAGTATCTAGTTCGCTAGGGAATGTTAGCGAACTGGACCTATCTTCTATTTATAGTGAACTCCGTTCACAAGTAATTTAAGTTTAGGGAGATAATTAACGATACATTGTCCAAACACTCTCTCGATCTTCATCTTTAATATTATTTATACACATACAACTACTAATATACTGATAATATATATACACATATAACACTTAATCAAACGTAATTATGAGCTAGATCTAAGTTAAGGATTAATCAACTACACACAGATCCGAGATCTGTTATAGTTATAGGATTGATCCACCGGGCTCCAACACATCCTTAACGAACTAGTATTACTTTAACGAACTAGACTTAAATATAAATATCTTTATCATTAAAATAAATACAAAACGATAAATACAAAGACTTGAGACGCAAAACCGTGAACTAACAAGGTTTTTCATCAATGGTGGTTTGTGGTGTGTTTGGGAAGAAGATGTAGTTTTCGGGATGAAGTTCAAAGGATTTCTGTGCCCGAGATCATCGGAGATCTCGGGATCCTGGGTTCTCAGGGATGGTGACCGTAAACCTTCGGTCAACCAGAGAACCCCTGAGATCAACAGAGATCTCAAGGGTTCTCGGTCAAACTCTGACTGAGAACTCATCAAGTTGACCGAGAACGTTGGTTCTCGTCTGTCAAGGCTTAATATTTAACAGAAAACTCTTATTATGGACCGAAAACTCCTATTTTTGACATAAAACTCCTTATATTTAGACGTAATACACTTTTAATCAGATTATTATTATTATTATTATTATTATTATTATTATTATTATTATTATTATTATTATTATTATTATTATTATTATTATTATTATTATTATTATTATTTGGACTAATTTACTAAAAGGGGTTTATATTTTCATTATTTCTATGTTTGGTCCCTATAATATAATTAAGTTGTTAATCTTAAGTGATATCAAGTTCAAAAGAGAACTGATTATTGATTTAAGTGAATGTATTTCTAATTTGACTCATTTGTTGCAGTCATGGCTGATCAAATACACATAATATTTCTAGATGTCTATTTGATCCTCCCCCAACTCACAAGGACTTCAAGTCGGTGATTGTGGAGCTGAATACTTGTAGGATCTCTCATGCCTTACGAGAAAATCTTGTGATCTACATGAAGATGGTAATTGATTTTTGGAACCATTCTCTATCAATCAAAGAGATGTCGGGGGAGCAGTCACTATAGAGTCAATGATCCATAAGAAGCCAGTGATTGTATCTAAGGTTATTATTCGTGAGGTACTGTTGTTCGGTGATCAACCTGATTACCCTACAGAATATTCTACTGAGGCTATTATTCTACTGAGCCGTCAAGAAGCAGTTTCATCCATATTGGAGGTTCTTGATTCACACCTTCGTTATGTGTGTCTCCGGACGAAAGGGGGGTTCTGACGAGATTAGCCACTCCCAGATGTCGGCTGTGGTTGCTTTGATCATGGACTAGGACTACAACCACTCTAAGTTCATGTTAGATGAGATGATAAGCAACCTTAAGGGGAAGAAGAAGGAGATGTTCATGATGTATCCGGGGTTCCTATAGATGATCTTTGATTCTCTTTATCCTGAGAATAGATCTATAAAGATGCTCGATCTGAAGGCCATGTGTCCGAATACCTTTGTATAGAGGTAGGGTAGAAAAAGACCCAAATACCAATAAATATTATCCGCGGGTGAAAGAGGACTCCCTAAGAAGTCGTCCGTGGAACATAATATCACCCGCATAACTTAAGTCAGAGGAAGAATAAGAATAAAGTCCAGAGACTATTTGCGGATTCACCCAAACGTCCCCAGAAGTCATCCGCATGGTACTATTCACACCCGCAATGGAGACTAGAGGGTGACGTTAGAAGGACAGCTGTAATTAACCAATTTCCTTCTAGAAGATTTACCAAGATCCTTTCTTGGAAAACACGTGATGCAACAGCCAATAAGAGGAGGATAGCTGGCTAGGTTGTTATAAACGTGCACATGGCCATTTAGCTCGTCCTATCATAGGTGGACATGTTTCCAGGTTGTTACAACAAAATCCTCTAGAAGAGGGACAACTGGACCAATTATATTCCCTCATCCCTTCGGTTATAAATACCATTCACTATCCATCCGTGTTTGTGCTAGAATTGTAAGAGTTTTTGTTGTTCCGAACGATATGAGACAATCTCTTCAAGGGCCAACTGAAACTCCAGTGGAAGTCAGATGTTCTACTTGTGTCGTTGTACCTGGAGGCCCAACTCCAGGTGATTTTGGACACGTAACGATGGAAAATGGCCGGAGTCGCCCAGAACCACATCTGGAAAACGGATCTGGTAATTCCGCTCCGGTGATATTTCCTCATTAGAACCTCAGATCTGAGGAAGTTCAGTTTCCTGAAGAGTGGTTGTGTTTGCAGCAGGAGAATGTTCTCGCTAAATATCAATGAAGAATGTTTCGTGAAGAATGAATCCGTGCTCGAACATTGGTTTATGATGAAATTCTCTAAGATTCCTATCTCCTCCTCCAACGGTTCGGAGGAGCCAGATGTGGGAGAATTCCCAGACTGAAAGGTTATCTGATGATGAAATTGGAAAGAGGAGTCATGGAAAAGATCGTCCAGTTGTGCGGGAATCTTCCCACATAATTGAATATGATCAGAGCCATGACTCTAGGAGTCAGAGAGATCTGATGTATCGTCGTGATGAAGTGAGTTACTTCAGCGGTGACAACCAGATCCAAGTAGAGAAGAAACCAGTCGCCTGCGTGCAGTTGTTCGTCATACAGAGTACTGCAGTGATGCGGAAGAAGATTTCACGAAACCATACCGGCCCAAAGCATTCGCCGAGAAGTCAAAGTTCATCCCGCGCATTACAACGGTTCCATTCCCAGTTAACGTGAAAATTCCTACTACTTTATGGAAGTATAACGGGATGTCTGATCCCAGCAACCACTTTTGAATTTTGTGGCAGTGGGAGGGGTCAGTGGTTGGACCCTCCCCTACTGGTGCCATATTTTCGCATTGACGTTGACTGGGGTGGGGCGGGAGTGGTTTGAAAAGTTACCTTATGGATAGATTAAAAGTTGGGACGACCCGGTAGCCAAATTCTCCCAACACTTCAGTCTGCAAAAGAAACACACTCGTGATCCTTCCAAAATTCTTGACGTTGTTAGGCTTGATAATGAGTCTATCGAAGATTTCATTTCGCGGTTTAATGACGAAAGCCTAAACATTGGAGGAACCAGCGAGGACATGTTGCGAGGAGCTTTCCTCAAGAATGTGTGGAGTAATGCATTGATCCACTGTTTAACGGGCAAGGATGGAATGCCCAAGGTGTGGAATGAGATAATGTATGCGGAAAAGTTGTTTTCAATGACAGAAAAAACTTTGGGATCTGAGAGCCCTAAACAAGTTTCAAAAGCAGAATTTCAGAGTTCGAAGGCGAATAGGTCAGTTAAAGGGTCAATCTGGGCAAAACTTCAACCTCCTCCGGAAACATCGAAACAATTCGATGCAAGAACATTGATTAGTAACAAAAATAAAGCAAGTACTTTCACACAAAACACTAACAGCTGGACTCTACTGACAAAGACTTCCTCAGAAATATTAACAACATAAAATGTGAATTTTAGAAAACCTCAACCGATGATGAAGAGAGCACATCTCAACCAGAAGAAGCATTGCATGTTTCATGATGATATCGGTCATAACACAGATGATTGTGTTACCTTGAAAAACGATATTGAGATTGCAGTGAAGTCTGGATAGTTGGAACATTTAGTTAAAAATGTAAGGCAATGGAGTAACAAACATCAGCACAAATCAATCTTGGCCCGCTTAAAAAGCAAGTCAAGGATTTGAACGTACATATGATTAAGGGCGGATGGCTTAGCGGACACAAAAGACAAGAGTTTGACAAAGACGAGTTGAAAAGTGAACCTGTTTTGTTTTCGTGGGTTAAAGGGGGTCCATGCAACAAGAACCCACTGATACACTGCTCCGATAGGTCATTACCGATCATATTATGTTTTCTTTGACACCGGAAGTACGTCAGATATAATGTATAAGAAATATTTTAAGGAACTTGATGATAAAGACAAGGCGAGGTTGATGCGACGGTGTCCGGTTTCGGTTATGAGGTGACGCATCCACATGGGATGATCTCCTTTCCTGTTACACTTAGTGATGGAATTCATTCATGAACTGAGGATGTTGAGTTCCTACTCCTGCTGGTAAAATCAAAGCATGACGTTATTTCGGGACGTGAAGCAATAGGTATTTTAATGCTCATCCATCCATAGCTCACGGGGTGATAGGAGTTCCAACCCGCACTGGAGTAGCAATCATCCGCATAAACAAGAATTTCTTCACGATGGAAAGTTCGAAACCAAGTAAGATGCCAAAGCAGGCAGAAAGAACCGAACCCAAAAAATGGGTGTCGAATAAAAAATTTCCAGATCAGACGGTCACAATTGGTCCTGCCATCTTCGACATAGTGAGGACGTTTTTGAAACAATTGTTAACAAGAAATATGGATATCTTTACTTGGCAACCCGCGGACATGACAGGCGTTCCAAGAAAGATCGCGAAACACAAGCTGCGGGTGAATCCAGCATTCACATCAATTGTCCAGAAGAAATGAAAGATGGGTCCTGAGCAGGCAAAGGCTTTGACTGAGCAGGTTCGAGATCTATTGAACGCTGGGATCATTCGATAAATTCAATATAGAACATGGGTTGGAAATCCAGTCATTGTTCCCAAAAGCAATGGAACATGGCGGATGTGCATTGATTTCAAGGATCTTAACAAGGCTTGCCCGAAAGATTGTTTTCCGCTTCCAGATATTGATTTGAAAGTCGAGGCGGTGGCTCCCTTCAAGTTCAAATGCTTCCTTGACGCTTATAAAGGTTACCATCAGATCCGCATGGCGGCAAGCGATGAGGATAAAACTGCATTCCGCATGGATCAGGGTACATTCTGTTACAAAATGATGCCTTTTGGGCTAAACAACGTGTGTGCCACCTATCAGCGTTTGATGGATGAAGCTTTTAAGGAACAAATTTAGCATAATCTAGAAGTGTGCATGGACGATTTGGTGATAAAAAGTGTTGAGGAAGATCATATGTTGAGATATATAGAAGAAACATTCAATACCCTGAGGAAGATGAACATGAAACTAAATCCAGCAAATGCGGGTTTAAAGGCTAACCCATATAAGATACAAACAGTGGTCCGCATTCCTTCACCTTCGTCCCTCAAGGAGGTTCAAACGCTGAATGGCAGATTGGTGGCCTTGAACAGATTTTTAGCTAATCATGCGGCAAAGTCTTTCCCTTTTGTGGCAACACTGAGAAACCGTTTAAAGAAAGCACATTTTAAATGGACCATGTAAGCGGAACATGTGTTTTTGGAGTTAAGTAGTGCCAAATGGAGTTTCCTACTCTAACAACACCATAGGCGAGAGAACCGTTAACTTTGTATATGTCAGCATTAGACATTGCCATTGGGGCTGTACTATTGACAGACAGAATGATTCTCCAAACGCAAATCTGTTATGTAAGCAGAACCTTGACGGATGCAGAAACTAAATATTCAATGCTGGAAAATTAGTGTTGGCACTAGTATATGCGGCTAGAGTCCTATGCAGGTACTTCCAAGGGCATCCAATTAACGTCCTAAATGGATACAAGTTAAAAAGCGTGCTCAGCAAACCAGAACTATCTGGGCGATTAGCCAAATGGGCTATCGAAATAGGTGAACACTCAATTGAATATTGACCTCGACCCGCGATCAAGGGTCAAGTGCTAGCAGACTTCGTCACAGAAGTTCCGCGGAGCAAAGAACAAGAGTGCCTGATTGAACAGCAGACTCCAATACCTCCTAAGCGAGACAAAGTCTCGTCATTGTTTACGTATGGAGCTTCAAGCGGTGAAGGTTCGGGCGCAGGCCTCAGATTAGTTAATCCTGAGGGCCACGAGTTTACTTATGCCATAAAGTTGGACTTCAAGAGTACCAACAACGAGGCAGAGTATGAAGCTTTATTTGCAGGCCTGCGGATAGTCAAAAAACTCGGCGTAAAACACTTAGAGGCGTGTGTCGACTCGATGTTAATAGTAGGGAAGATCAATGGTACTTACGAGGCAAAAAATGATGTGATGGCTTCTTATCTTTCACAAACAAAAGATCTTATTCTCCAATTCTCATCTTGTAAAGTCATCTACATCAAAAGAAGCGAAAATAGGTCCACATATGCCTTGAGTAAGATCGCTTCGACAAATTTTGAACATTTTGCAAAAGACATCCGCATAGAAGTCCTTGATCATCCCTTTGTACAGCAACATCAAGCGTTGGTCATACAAAGAGTAGTTGAATACTGGATGACGCCGATCTTGGCGTACTTAACTTCTGGCATCCTTTCGGAAGAGAAAGCAAGTGGCTCGAAAAATCAGACATAAATTCTTGAATTATCAAGTACGGGATAAAATTTTGTACCGTGGGTCATTCCTTGGTCCACTCTTGAGATGTTTGGACGCCGAGGATGCAAACTATCTGATTAGAGAAATCCACGAAGGCATTTGTGGCCTTAATGCGGGTCCAATGATGGTAATGGTTAAACTGATGAATGCGGGGTATTATTGGCCGGGAATGCATATGGACCCAGTAAAAGAGATCAGAAAGGGTGACTCATGTCAGCGCCATGCTCCCAATACCCTCAGACCAAAAAATGAGTTAGTGTCGATAACGTCCGCATGGTCATTCCAAAAATCGGACATTGGTCCATTCTCAGAAGCCCCAGGACGCGTCAAGTTCTTGATTGTGGTAAATGACTAATTCACTAAATGGGTGGTGGCTAAGCCAGTAGCTTCCATAACTGCAGCCAGTATCAAGAAATTCTAATGGGAGTTCATCATCTGCCATTTCGGCCTCCCGCAAGAATTGATTAGCGATAATGGGACCCATTTGCGGATGGTGGGCTTCAAGCGTGGTTGAAAGAACTTCAGATCACTCAAGTGTTCACATCAGTAGCCCACCCGCAGGCCAATGGCTAGGTCGAAAGATTCAACAGAACCATCAAAGATTGAATCAAGTCAAGACCGGGTACCAAACGGAAGGGATGGGTGGACGAATTATCCCATGTGCTTTGGCCTTTCCGTACCCAGAAGAAGACAAGCAATTCGGAAAAACCGTTCATTTTGACGTACGGTACTGAGGCTATGATCCCAGCTGAGATAGGGATTCCATCCGCAAGGATGATATCCATCGATAACAATGAAGAGGAATTACGATTGAACCTCGACCTCCTCGAAGAAAGGCGTGAATTGGCACTATACGTGAACATAATTACAAACACCAATTACAGAATTATTATGCAAGAGATTTCGTCTTCCGCAATAACAAGGCATCGGGGCAAGAACCATCAGGAAAGCTAGCTTCAACTTGGGAAGGGCCTTATCGAGTGAAAGAACTATTATCGAAAGGCGCCTACAAGTTAGAGAAATTGGATGGAACAGAAATTCCAAGAACCTGGAATATAGCTCAGCTAAAGAAATGTTATAGGTGAACCGAATTGTCGTTAACTTTTAGGCATGCGCACCCTTATAGTTAGTGAGAATGATATTTCATGTCATCTATTGTAATGTAACTAGGCCAGCGTGCCACGTTTATTAAAGTAATCGGTTGAATCGTAACATATTGTGTGTTCATATTAACTTTTATGCCAGGCCTGCATGCCAGAAATGGCTTGCATGTCATTAAAATTTATTCCTAGCCTGCATGCTAGAAGTGACCCGCGTGTCACTACATTTTATTCTTGGCATGCGTGCCCGAAATGACCAGCGTGTCATTAAACTTTATTCTTGGCTTGCGTGTCATTAAACTTTATTCCTGGCCTGCGTGCCAGAAGTGACCCGCGTGTCACTACATTTTATTCCTCGCCTGCATGCCAGAAATGACTCGCGTGTCATGAAACATTATTCCTGGCCTGCGTGCCAGAAGTGACCCGTGTGTCCCTACATTTTATTCCTGGCCCGCGTGCCAGAAATGACCCGCATGTCAATAAACTTTATTCCTGGCCTACGTGCCAGAAGTGACCCGCATGTCACTACATTTTATTCCTTGCATGCGTGCCAGAAATGAACCGCGTGTCATTAAACTTAATTTGTGGTCCGTGTACAAGAGGTGACCCGCAAGTTGCTAAAATATCACAAGTAATCCTTTATTGACATACAAGAAGATCCTAAAATCTAACACTTATATTATTAGTAAAACAGAGTGTAAAGAATAAAACTTCTTATATTATGTCAAAAGAGATTACAAAAAGGATAGATTACAAGCATATCCCTATTCATTCTAAGGGTCTTGAGCAACAGCATCTTCAGGGCCTTGGACCTAGGAATAAGGAGTATCCGGCTTAGGAGAAGTTGGAGGAGTAGAAGGCGCGTCATATGATGACTCTTGCAGATATTCTTGTAAGCGCTGGAAGACATCCTCTGCGGAAGCAAATTCGGAAGCATAGCCTGAAGAGGAAATGACAGGTTGTCATACTTTTTCATGCGTTTGTTATACTCCCTTCCAACATTAAGGCCATGTAGAGGATGCTCATCAACAGAGCGTTGTGCCTTCGTATACTCCACACCTTCCTTGAATCCAACCTTGTGGCCAATTTGAGACGAGGTGCTAAGAAAAACAGCAAGACTATCTGTTAGCTCAGGCCCTTCCTTGATATGCTTGATAACCTACCAGACATAAGAAATATATAGCTGTCAACAAATGACAAGAATACAGGAAAAGAGCGGACGATAAGGAAAGAAAATGTACAGGTGCAAGGCCCTCAGACATCAGCCACTCCCTCTCCTCTTCAACCTTCGCGGCTCGTGTCTTCAACTCCCGATAGCCATTGGCCATTTTTTAAATTATCTTCGTTCTACTTATTGCCGCGTTGCTCCAGCTCCTCATGAGCTTTCAGAAGAGCAACATGGGCAGCCTTAAGATCTTCCGCCCTTTTATCCATCTCCTTCGCTTGCTCCTTCCGCAGCCTGGCCTCTTCCACATATGATTGGATCAAGTTACCTTGGTTGGTAACTTGAGTCTCTAACGCAGCATTGGCTTCAAGGGCCTTGGCCAGGTCTGCCTCCTTACACTTCGTCTCCTCCCTGGCGGACATAAGGAGGGCATTTTTCTTCTTACACGCCTCTTTCCATTGGCGAGCATCGGTTGCCTGCATGTCTTTCTCCGCGTTGAGAGCAATTCTTGCGTCTTTTAGCTTCCACTCAACAGTGTTGGCCTTAAGACATTGCTCCTCAGCCACCTTCTTGGCTTCCTCCGTCGCCCTGGACATTTCACCGCATCTTTCCCCCCTATGGATTTCCATTCTCGCAAAATCTCTTGCCATTGGCCACAGTATTCGCCAAGAAAGGTTGAAACTACAAGCGAGATCATGGATACGGCAGCCGCTTTGGAAGGCGCGTTCAGCAGAAGGGATCCCGCGGCTCAGAAATTCCGCACAGTCATCCTGATCCATAAAACAGGATCCCTATGCCAAAGTCCAGTGCGGGATATATAAGTGGTCTTCCACCCCGAGGTTCCCCATCCCATAATTGTCTGCACATGAGTAATGGGAATACGAAGCCTCCCTACCACCCGCTTAACGCGGTGGAGAAGAAATTGGAAAGTGGGGAGGAGATTGTGGCGGAGAAGGTGGAGTGCGGTGCGGAGATTCCTGCGACTTCGGATCCTCAACGTCCTTAACTAGCTCCTTCCCTTTGGAACCGGCCGCATCATCGGATAAGATGACAGCGGGAGGAGAAGATAGTGGCTTTTGCGTAGATACACCTTGATCAGGTATATCTGCCACCTCTGCAAAAACAAGGAACGCCAACGTTAGAGTCAAAAACATAAAGAAAGAAGACAGTTATTCTGTAATTTCAAATAACTTACGTGCGGAGGCCTACATCAAATCCTTCACACGATCGGCATGACGGACCTTTTTCGAGACAGATGCCCTTATTTTCTTCTTGATCGGCTCTTCTTCAGCATCCGTGACTAGTTTCCGCGTCACTTGCCATGGAAGCCCAATGCTTCCTCTTCTTTTCCAAATATGCCAATGCACGCATAATTACCGAAGTTTCAGGCATGTCATCGGAATAATATTCTTCGCGGGGTGACGATTCGTCACTTGAGGACAAAAGAACAATCACCTCGTCTGATGTTAAAGCATTTAATAGACGCATGTTCAAGGAAAACGCACCTATTTGGAATATAGCCTTGGAAACCACCGGATCAGTTCACACCTTGGTGGGAAAGAGGAAATGGTCTCGGGTTTTGTCCAAGATGGGCAGAGCCTTGGCATAACGGATGCGCTTCTGCGAACATCCCACATTGTCTAGAACGGCGTCAAGCATAGACCCCTCACCTACAAAAAGAACGCAAACATAATAAATAAACATTTCAGGCAACATATGAAGAAGGTAAAAAACACTTACTTAAATCCGCGTTCTGGAAGAATGGTTCCATATCCGGATATGGCCACACAAGGGCTTCCTCAGGAGTGGCCCGCATCGGAGTCGGTTTCTGCATTAAGATCCGGAACCATTCTTGACCCTCAAAGGGGGGGGGCAATATTCATGTCCGGAAGTTTTTCATTCGCCGGACAACGAACCATGGTGATGGGGATGACGTCTTCTCGTATCCAGAAGAACTTCATCCTCCAATCGTAGGTGCTTCGGGGCGGCTCGTTGCCTATAACCCTCTTGGCCATGGAGGCACAGTTGAACCACCCGCCGTGACCGTGCATCTTGTAAAAAACTGAAAACTTGTCAACTTTAGGAACAATGTTGTTCGCCCTACACACGAATTCGAAATGACGAATCCGCATCAGACCAAAAGGATGAACCTGCGATAGGTGTATCTCGTGGCCGGTTGGTACATTCCCTAGGAACTTGGTTATCGGAAACCGAAGATTCCCGTGGGAGAAGAAGTCGGCATAGACGGCCATATTGTTGGCGGAGGTTTGCTGGCGATTGAGCCAGTAGCTGGGAATTCGGGTTCCCACTCAGGCGTTATGCCATAAGTTGTAATAATTTTCTCGAAGTCAGATTGTTTCCAACTTACTTCGATAGTATCTACGTTTGGAAAAGAAAGGCTTTCTTATCGCCGGCCATTATATTGGATGGAATAGGAGAACAACGAGAAATTGTGAAATATAGAAAGCAAGAGAAAATTAAGAAGAAGAAGATGAACGATTAAGGGCGATAAAAGATTCCAAAGGGGCGTAAATGTCCTATTTATACCCACCGCAATTAATGCGATGGGAGTTTCGACAGTGGAGAGAGAAAGATAAGGTCCACTCAGATTATGCCAAGTCAAGCGGGAAAACCAAAAAGCGAAAAAGGTGTACAATTGACAACCGTCATATACGTCACATTAACTGTGCAATCCCTGCAAGTTGTCACATAGTCCTTTTCTATAGTTATCCTCACAAACACAAAATATCTCAACCAAACACAAAAAATCCAAATAATCCTCAAAAAAATATCTTAAGTCCAAAATTTCACTCGCATAAAATTTCACACGGAAGAAAAAATGGACTGGGGGGCTTATAGTGGTAGGGTAGCAAAAAGACCCAAATACCCATAAAGATTATCCGCGGGTGAAAGATGACTCCCACAGAAGTCATCTGCGGAACTCAATATCACCCGCATAACTTAAGTCAGCGGAAGAATTAGAATAAATTCTAGAGACTATTTACGGAGTCACCCAGACGTCCTCAGAATTCATTCGCAGGGTACTATTCCCACCCGCAATGGAGACTAGAGGGTGACGTCATAAGGACAACTGTAATTAACCAACTTCCTTCTAGAAGATTTACCAAGATCCTTTCTTGGAAAGCACGTGATGCAACAACCAATAAGAGGAAGACAGCTGGCTAGGTTGTTATAACCGTGCACATGGACATTTAGCTCATCCTATCATAGGCGAACACGTGTTCAGGTTGTTACAACAACATCTACTAGAAGAGGGACAGCTGAATCAATTATATTCCCTCATCCCTTCGGCTATAAATACCTTTCACCATCCTTACAAGGTATTCATTCACTCCCAACTATTACTCTTAATAATTTGTACTTTTCTCTCAATCAGATCAGTACTTATTCTCACGCCAGAGGGTGGTTACGGGAAGACCCCCCTCTTGTCCTTCCCGTAATGAGCTCACGGGTCTATTTTGCAGGTTTCCGTCATCGAACTTGGGATATTGTACTTGTATCGTTAGTTTGATAATTATTTGACCCGTACCTTGTGGCCTCATTGATCTAACCCTTTCAGGAATTAGATCTGTGTTTATTTACTTTGATTTGATGAAGCAGTCGAGGAAAGGAGCTAAAGTGGTCTATCAGGGACTTAATCCGCAGGTAAAGTTCGGTCGATTTGCAGAGACTGAGACTACTACTGCTACCGTTGCTGAGGAGCATGTTGTTCCTATTCAAAGGCCTACAACTGCCTTTGAAACTATTTCCGATGAAGAATCTTAATGTTCTCCATAAAAACTAGTGGAGATTGAACACCATGTGCAACAGTCTATACCTACTGTTGAACAACTTGATGCATTCGAGACCTTTAAAGACAAGCTCCAGTCAACTGCATTGAAGCCTCGTCAATCAGTTGTTGTGACACATGATGATGATGATGATGATGATGATGATAATGATGATGATGATGATGATGATGATGATGAACTCTAATCAGAATGTTATGTCTTCTGATCACCCTAAAAGTTTGTCATGGAGATCAAAAGGGTTATTCTGATAAGTATGGTGATCTCTCAGGGGTCATTTCATGGGGTTATGACATCGATAAGAAAATATGGTCGGTCATGCGTAAATCTGGGAACACTGAATACTATAAGAAGATGAAAGACTTCGGTTCGTGGACGAAGGTTTATTTAAGTGATTTGATGCATGCTCCTTTCCACAACCTAAGCCATGAACCAAAGGCCACCAGTTTCTGGAATTTATTTAGCAACCAAGTTGAAAATGTATGCCTACTGCTGAGTCCTTTATCAACAAAGCGAAGGGGGTTCGTGATCCCCATACTAACAAGCCGATGCTAAATGTGATGTGGCCTCCGACTGCTAAAGTGACGTCCATTCCGATCACCAAGGTAGCGTTTGGTATGCAGGAATGGAGGACGGAATGGATGGAATTGAGGGCAAGGAAGAAGTCCCTGTTTATTGATCCCTTGGGTCAGCTCGACCGTCTTGTGTGAAGAGTCCTTGCTGTGGAAGTGCTCCTTCTCATTTGGTGCCATGCCTTCTTTGGTAGAAGTAATTCTTTCTTGTAAAGAACCCATTTCGGTACTAAGGGTAGGTTGATAACCCACGGCGGAAGGCATTCTACCCAACAAGGCGGATACTTCAGATCCTGCTTGGACAAAACGGAAGATATTGTCAACAAATAAAAGAACGTCTTGTTCATTAACATCTCGGAAATATTCCGCCATAGTTAGGGCAGTCAAACCAACTCTAATACGAACCAACTGTGAGGGAATGGAAAATAGTGTGTTTGGTTGACCAAAGGAATGGAATGACCCATTACCTAGTCCATTCCATTCCCTCTAAAATACCCCAATTTCATTCCATATATACCCCCATGTATTTTTTCATTCCATTCTCTCCTTCACCCTACATCACCTCCACCACCCTCCCAACACCACCACCACCCAACATCAACACCCACCACCACCACCAACCACCGTCGCTGCCACCAGCCACCGCCATCATCGTCCACCGCCGCCACCACCACCTCCACCAACCATCGCCATCGGTGCCAGCCACCCAGCACCGCCAGCCGCCCCGCCGCATATATCTCAATGCTTCCCACCACCACCGCCACTTCCACCAATCACCACCATCGGCATCCACCGCCGCCACCACCCACCTCCACAAACCATCTCCATTAGTGCCAGCCACCCACCACCTCCATCCGTCCGCCGCATCCATCAATCATCGCCACATCATCACACACGCCGCCCACCGTCACCGCTGCCCACCTCCACTGTTACCGCTGCCACCACCTCTACCGTTACCGCCACCCGCTCCCACCACCACCACCACTCACTACCATTTTAATTTTTTTTTTCTTACCTACCAATAATACAAAGTAATAATTCATTTCATTCCCATGTGGTAACCAAACATTTCATTGGAATGGTAATAACCCATTCCATTCCTTTGTCCATTCCATTACCACGTCCATTCTATTCCGTCATTCATTCCATTACCCCATACCAAACAGACCCCAAGAGATTTCTTGAGGGTGCTCTTGATGAAATGACGTTTTGGACTTATAATGGTGAGACGGCTACTGTAATTATACGGCTAAAGAAATGACAGTACCGTATTGTTGATCCGAGAGGCTTATTAAAGTTTGGTGAAAAGGATATCATGACCCTTAGCGGCTTTCAGATTATGGTTGAACCACTCTTTGAGTCAGCTGCTAAAGAGTATACTGGCATGGTGGGATCGATTATACAAACAGGTTTATAGGCAGGCACTTACAAAGAAGCTGATGCTGAAGTACTAGAACATGAGTAAAGATCAAGATATAAACCAAGGGGGGATTGTTGGGCTACACTTAAATGGTTTATACTTAATCATTATGGGCTTAGTTTTGGGCTAACTTGTAACACCAAAATCTCTTGATTTCAATTGGTTTACTATATGGGCTTGGGCTTAGGGTGTTTGGTACACTATATATACTTTGTAACTAGGTATTTTGTGGTTTTTCATTCTTAGACAGTGAGAGACGAGAGCTTTGCTATTCATATCGTATTGCAATCACTATTAAGGACTTAAGCACCCTACGTTGAATATAACGTGTGTTTTGAAGCCGTTCTGTGTGTTTATTGTGTTTGATCATACTTGTACTGAATCAATTCGTTGTTAGATTCCGTCTAACAACGGGTTTAAGTGATATCACATTGAAAGATCCTTCACTGGGACTTACAGTTACACACGGTGAAAAATAAAATAAAAATAAAAATTATGATATGTAATACGTAAATTTATTTATTCTTATAATAATCTTTAGTTATGAGTTTTTTAATAAGTTTTTACGTGAATTCAGTTATTTTTTATAATAATATTTAGTTATGAGTTTTTAATAAGTTTTTGATATATTTATGCACTATTAATTCTTAGTGGCAAACCAAAACTTGGTTTAATTTATTTTAAAAATAAAACTTTCATACCTAAAATATTTTATTACATTTTGTGTTTATAAAGATGGTATTTAGAAAAACAATGTTGTCATGGATTTAAAATAAAAATTTACAAAGACTAAGATTTGGTTATAAAAAAAATAATAAATTATCTTAAAATAAAGAGAGAAATGTTCAACACGGGTTACTCGATCAAAGTACTATTTACCACATGGGTGAAATAATACACCATATATATGTCTATGTTATACACTATAATGAATTGTAAAAAGTTTTATTTCTAAAAAATATATAATTCTATGTGAATTATAAGGTATTTATAAGAGTAAAATTATAAGTTCAGTCATCTTTATAACCTAAACCATGAAAGAACATTTACATTAAGAAAAACATTCAAAAAATATAATCGTAGTGAATATATACCTAGTGAACATGTGGTCATGTGTAACATGGTCACATAAAAAAATTTATAAAGCAGTTACCCTAGGAGTTTTCATACAGTCTTCAATGCCAAGAATAAGAGTGACAAATAGCTCCTCTAAAAGTCAAACCATGAACCAACTAATAAACTCCAAACAATAATTGTATTAAAACACGATAAATGATAATTAATGAAAAAACCCCTATCAAAATGCACAAGAACATAAACCTGAAGATTATCGGCATCAATTTTAAAGCCAACAATGGTAAATAACCAAAAGATACAACTCTTAACAACATATTATTATAACCTAAGGACAAACAATGATATATCATTTAAATGGATTAAATCACATAAAATTGAATCTAGCATATACGAAAAAGAAGTATCTCAAACATGGTAATAAATCATATAAATATTAGTCATCATACATTAATCTCAACCATCCAACATCTACTTCACTTCACTTGTAGATCAACAAATCAAATACAATCAAAGAAATTAAACTCAATCAATGAATCCGCTCTACTACACAAATATTTTAATGTTAATCGCTGCATTAAAATTAGAAGCAAACGCGGTAAGAGTTCAAAACAATTAAAGATAAAATTTAATTAAACTGCTAAAGGTATCAATTAAGACGTTGAAGTATATATTTCTAAATTACAGAATCATATGAAATTTTTGAATTTTGAATTTAGATAATTTTAGTCATTATAGCATGTTTATGAACGTATTAACAGTAATTATTCAAATAATTATATGTAAATAAGAAAACCGTTATTGTTAGTCAAAACAGTTATTCAATATTTGTCATACTCACAATAAAATAAAACTATACACCTAAAAATAACAATATACTTATGGTTGTCAATTATTCAAATATTGATGTTTACATAAGGAAACCGTTATTGTTATTCAAAAAAAATTATTGAAAACTTGCTATAATAACAATAATTATACAGCTATACGCCTATAAATTACTATATACTTATTGTAATAGTTTGAATAATTGACCGGAAGTCAAATATATTTATACTAAATTGCAATACGATCAACATATTTGAAAATAGAAATGTCTAAATTAGTTAATCACCTTCAAACCAACCTGCACAAAGTTGGGTCACATAATGCATTGTTGAACCAATTATCATCTAAAATAAAAAAAAAAATATGTGGATAACATAAAATTGAGCTAGGCGGAGAGAATGAAATTGTTGCATTTTTTAAAATGTTTTTCCTTTTTTTCTGTTTTGAATATATATTTTACAAAATAACAAATAATCCAATATTGTTGTAAATTATTGATGGATAACACATTTGTCAAATGTTTTGGCCACATGAACACTCCAAATATATTCAATGTCTGAGTTTATCCCCTGTATATTTACTTTTTGTGTAGTATAAATACTACTACGATGGAAATGAAAAATCATCCCCGACATTGAACTTGAATAAGTTTTTATCTTTATCCTTCTTAAAATTTCTGCAAAATTCCAGTTTATAGATATTGTGGTAATAATAGTTAAGTTATAACACGTTATCAGCACAAGCCGCTTATATCATAATCTAGAAAGGTAATAGGCACAAAGGTATCCACATAAGCATCATAATCATTTCTTTAATTATGTACATTAGAAAAATATATATGCATATACATATACTAAGTAATAACAATAATGTGTATAAACATTGTTATTAAAATTTGATAACTATCTAACCTTTTATTATGCATCTATTTTTTAATTTCATCGCAATTAACTTTTATTTATAATATGCACACTAATATTTATTTATACTAACAATTCTATTCTTATTATTGTGCATACTAATTATATATTTTATGAAATAAACTTTATTTATTATCTTACTTTAAAATAATTAATATTATATATATGTGTGTGTGTGTGTATATACACACACACACATACAAACGGTAATATTACCGTTATAACACGGTAATATAACCGTTGCAAAACGGTTATAAATTTTCACTATAAATAACCAATTATCAACTCCATTTCATTTACAACAAACAATCTACTTCTTAAGTTTATACAAGATAAAGCTTTTAAAATGATTCACCCGGTTTTGATGTCGGTCACTATAATGCTTGTACTACTTCTCATTCTAATTTTTAATCTCCCATCTGAAGATTTTGGCATTTTCTTTTTCTTTTATATGTTTATAGCTCTACCAATGTATTGTATCTCATTGTTGATTGATATATATGGATTCTAATATTTATCTTATTATTTTCTCTATTATGTTTAGCAACAAAATGTCAAATATCTCAAAACTTGAATTCCCTGCACTCAGCATTTCTGGAGAAAACTACATGTCTTGGACAACAAATGTCAAAAGACATCTGAAATCAATGGACGTGTTAGAAACAATCCAAGAAGACAATAATTGCTCTAAACAGGATATTGCAAGAGCTGATGTTTTCATCCATAAACATATTAATGAATTACTACAACATGAATATTTTAATTGTGAAAACCCATATATTATATGGGAAGATTTGAAAAACAGATTTGGTCATCTAAGGGAAGTTTTACTTCCTACTTCTAGAGATGAATGGAACAGTCTTAGGTTCCAAGACTTTAAGAGGGTAAATGATTACACCTCTGCTTTATACCGAATTTTCTCAATGCTAGAATTTTGTGGGTGTCCCAAAACAGAGGCAGAAAAGTTAAAAAAAAAATCTCCACGTTTCATGCATCAAATATAAACTTGCAAACACATTATCAATTGCAAAATTTTAGGAGATGCTCTGATCTAAATGCATTACTCCTTGTAGCAGAGAAAAATAATGAATTATTAATGAAAGATCATCAATCTCGTTCCACAGGTTCATTAGCAATACCAGAAGCAAATGTTGCTCACAAAAATTCTCATAATAACTCTGGTCATAAATGGGAACAAGGTCGTGGACGAGGCCGTGGACGTGGCTGTGGTCATTTTGACAAAAGGCATTTTAATGATCGTAATCATTCATTTAAATGGAACACTAATTCTTACGGTCGTGGCCGTGGTCGTAGCCAGAGAGCCAACAATTACCATGTTCCACAAAATAACAATTCCAACCAACACAATAAATGGAATGAAGCTGGTAGGTCCGAAAAAAATGGCACTTCCTATTTTAGATGTGGAAGTACAAACCACTGGGAAAAGGCTTGTCGCACAGCTCCACATCTGTGTGAAATATACCAAGCCTCTCTCAAAGGAAAAGATAAAGAAGTGAACCATGTTGATAACTTAGATGATCTCAATGCTAAGCTGAGCATTGTAGACTTTGATGTGGAACTCTGAAACAAATGTTGCTTGACGACAATAATTATATGCAATAATTAAGGGTGTTTCTCATTATCTTTAATTATGTAGTTTCCTTCATGTACTGTTTGTTTTTCAATTAAATAAAAAGTTCTTATTAAAATATCATAATGTCTTCGTTATACACTTATTATTTTTTTTCTTAATATTTTCAAGATTTAAAATGAAAATCACTGGAGTACAAGATCAAACAAATGAAGAATATATATGTTTAGTGGATAGTGGAGCCAAACATACTATACTTAGATCTAAAAAATATTTTCATAAACTGAAACCGGCAAAAGGGATCATCAATACAATATCAGGTCCTACAAACTTGATAGAAGGAGTGGGAAAAACTATTTTAGCATTACCAAATGGTACAAAGCTCAAAATAGATAATGCTCTGTTTTCCCCAAAATCAACAAAAAAATTTGTTAAGTTTCAAAAACATATATATCATAATGGATATGATACTCAGTCAAGGACTGTTAGTGATGAAAAATATTTGCATATCATAAGCAAAGATCAGATATTGGAAAAACTGCCAATGCTCCATTCTGGTTTACATTATACATATATAAATGTTCCTCAAGCACATATGGCAGTCAAAGAAAATTGTTGTGATTCTAGTATCATAAAATTATGGCATGACAGATTAGGTAATCCAGGATCCACAATGATGAAAAGGATCATTGAAAATACACATGGGCATCCACTGAAAGATCAAAAGATCCACAAAATAGATAAAATGTCTTAATGTACATCTTGTTCTCTTGGCAAATTAATTACAAGGCCTTCGCCATTAAAGTCGATAAAGAAACACCAATGTTTCTTGAAAGAATTCAATGTGACATATGTGGACCAATTCATCCACAATGCGAACCATTTAGATACTTCATGGTCTTAATAGACGCATCCAGCAGATGGTCTAATATCTCTTTATTATCGACTCGTAATGTTTCTTTTGCAAAATTTCTTGCTCAAATTATCAAATTACGTGCACATTTTCCCGATTATACTATTAAAAGAGTAAGGCTTGATAATGCGGGAGAATTTACATCACATGTTTTTAATGATTATTGCATGTATGTGGGGATTGTTGTAGAACACCCTGTTGCTCATGTACACACACAAAATGGC
The DNA here is from genome assembly GCF_021521415.1 of Bidens hawaiensis. NCBI lineage: Eukaryota > Viridiplantae > Streptophyta > Magnoliopsida > Asterales > Asteraceae > Bidens > Bidens hawaiensis. The sequence continues at coordinate 130,594 of NW_027505763.1, forward strand.
TTAGCCGAGTCGTTGAACAAACGCCTACAGCTAACAGCTAGACCATTAATAATGAGGACAAAACTCCCAATTTCTATTTGGGGTAATGCAATTATGCATGTTGGATCATTAATTCGTGTGAGACCAAGTGCAAATCATAAATACTCTCCCAGACAACTTGTTTCCGGAAATGAGCCAAATATCTCTCACCTTAGAATTTTTTGTTGTGCTTTGTATGTTCCTATTGCACCACCACAACGCATAAAAATGGGTCCTCAAAGAAGGTTGGGAATATATGTTGGATATGAAACGTCTTCCATCATAAGATACCTTGAGCCTTTAACAGGTGATGTATTTACAGCACGTTTTGCTGATTGTCATTTCAACAAGACAATATTCCCGGCATTAGGGGAGAAATGAAAAATCAAGAAAGAGATATATCATGGTGTGTGCCATCATTATCACACCTAGACCCAAGATCAAAAGAAAGTGAGACATAGGTTCAAAAAATAATACATCTACAAGAATTTGCCAATCAGTTACTTATGCACTTACTAATATAAACAGGGTCACTAAATCTCATATACTAGCTGCTAATGCTCCCGCTCGAGTTAAGATTCCAAGCAAGCAAAACCATAATAATGAACCTAATGAATCCCAAAAACGTTTGAAACGTGGAAGGCCAATCGGTTCAAAGGATAAAAATCATCGAAAAAGAAAGGGCTCTGAAAAGGATACTGACCCTAAGGAAGGAATGATTGACAAAACCTTCCCTCAGGAAAGAATAAATGATATAACATTTCCTCGGGAAGAAATAAATGATTCCAATAAAGAATTGTCAATCAACTATGGTCAATCACATATAGTGTGGGATCGAGATGAAATGGAAAATATTGATGATATATTTTCTTATTCTGTGGCAAGTCATATCATGGAAGAAAATGATGACCCTGAACCAAAATCTGTAGATGATTGTAAAAAACGACAAGATTGGAACAAATGAAAAATTGCCATGCAAGCTGA